>NC_056749.1:375629494-375929494 GCF_019279795.1 Protopterus annectens
ATGATCAAGGCTTCATTTGAATAGGGTCAGGGATGAACTCTGCTTCTTGTAGATGGGGGGCTTATTCCATATCAGAGGATCCTTTGAGGCACATATCAGTCTCTTCAGCACGTTCCATTTATGTTGCAGGCAAAATTCAGGTCCTTGGATCTAGTGTTTTTGGTGGTGTTTATTTTGCAGATGTGCAAGAAATATATCAGAGCTGGATTTCAGGATGTCTTATATGCCAGGCATAGAATGCCTCTCAGTAACCTTTAGGAGATGGAGTACAGAAATAGGGCCTTAAGTTGATCTGTGTAAGACAGGGATTTCATACCTTGAATTCTCCTGGTTAGAAATCTTTGAGTTTATTCCAACTGTTGCAATTGCCTGGTTAGGTACATGCCAAAGGGGGTATTGTACTTAATGATGGGTCTGATAAGGGCTGAGTAGAGCAGTACTGCAACTTCCTTGGACCTGAATGCCATTCCCTTGCTTATGTGTTGAGCAACATAGAATAATTTTCTGACTGTCTTGGCTATGGGTTGGTCAAAGATCAGATTATTGTCTACATATGTTCCCATATCTCTAACTACTGGGTCAGCTCTTAGGGGTGTTTTATAGATGGAGTAGTTAGCTTGGGTGGACAATTTTGCAAAGGGCACTATAATGCATTTCTTCACACTGAGTTTTAATCCGTGGCTTTGACACCAGTCATTTGTTTGCATTAGACCCTGTTGTAGGATGTTGATCTCATGCGGGAAATCTATGATAGCTTCCATTTAAGCTCATCTGCAAACTCGGTTAACCAGATGCCTTTGACATTAGCCTTGACTTCCAAAAAGTGGACTGATCTTGACTTCTTGGGCCCTATCTGTGAGCCAGCCAGCAATCCAGTGAGTTATGTAGATATTTATGCCTAGTTTTAAGAGTTTGTCAACAATACCTCAGTGAGGTGTTTTATCAAATGCTTTTGCCAGGTCAAGGTGGGTGGCATGCGCCATTTCCCCTTATCCATAGCCTTAGTGACCCCTCGAAGAAGTCTACCAGGTTGAGTAGGCAAGACCTTACCTTAACAAAGCCAAACTTGATTCCAAAATGGTCGACAGCCTGTAAGCACACTGACAGTGCAGCTCCTGCATTCCTATACTATAATCTGACTTCAAACCAGCGCATCACTTAGGGAAAGTATACCAAACATCAATGATTAAAGCAGAAATATGAGTACTTACTTGTTTCATCTTTGTCTTTCAAAGATTCTCTCATTCTGAAGGAAAAATAATTACTTGTTGGAAACAGAGCCCTGAACCGCATGGTGTGGATTCTTCAAGACTAACAGGCCTAATAAGAGGAAAGTAACAAGGAAAACAACTCTCATAACAAGACTTATCATTTAAAATTCTGCACTACTACTAGAAATCTAACTATACAAGATTAATGGAGAATCAGCCAGATCAGATGGAAACTGTAATCACAAAAACCAAACTGTCTGCAATTACTACTTTTGAGAAAGAAACCACTTCTAAAAGGCAAAACATTAACAAGCAACAACAAGAAGCTGATAAAATGTCTCAAAGATTAAAACAGGAACAACCTCTAACACTGGAGAATCTGGAAACTGCTTTACAACCTTTACAAACAGAAGTTCAGGGTTTCTCTCATAAGCTAACTACATTTGGCTCTACTCTGGACCAAATTGTGCTTAGGCTTGAACAAAATGAAGCTAAAATTATGGACAATGAACTAAAAATAAATGAACTGCAACAAAAAGCACAAACCAATGACACCATAATTAGAATTAAAGCAAAAAATGTTAGACTTGGAAGCTAGAAGCCGGAGAAATAATTTTATCATAAGAGGTATTCCAGAGAGCTTTGATAATTCACAACTTATTCCAATAATAAAAGAAATACTAAGCTCTCTTCTGGCTAATAAAAATCTCCTGGATGAGATAGTGATCGAAAGAGCTCACAGAGCTATAAAGCATACACAAACAATTGATCTTCCTAGACAAATCTATATCAGACTGCTTAATTCAGCATATGTTCAACAGATACTGTCAGCTTATAAGAATAAAAAGAATATTACATAGAGAGCGCATAAAATTATGATTACTCAAGATCTTCCTTTACATATTAAACAAAATCAACAGAAACTCAGCAAATACTGCAATTACCTCATTGAAAATAAGATTAGTTTCCAAATGAGACATCCTGCAACTTTAACATTTTATTACAAAGAAGAAAAAATATCCTTGGAAACACCTGACCACGCAAAATCCACTTTTATGCATCTCTTCAAAGTAAATCCTGCTTGAGACAACTCTTTTCATATCTTTTGATCCAAAAACAACATTTGGAAGGCTAAACAAGTGCTAGAGCTGCAAAGAACTACAGAACAGAAGAATATACCACTCTTATGGGAAATTTTAAACAAATGGATGTGGAATGTGTTCTAAATAACTCTGCGTACTTGCCTGTAAAGAAAACCTCTTTGCTACACTGTAATACTTAAGGTACTGTCTTTTAGCACCTGCCTTTACATTTAAAAGTTACAATGCTACCTAACATTGTCTGCATAGAGAAATGACTTTAAAGTGCATTTACAGCTTACAAAAAAGAAGTGTTAAATTACATTAAAAAATGGGATATAAGAGTTTAAGTAGTGTAAATATTAGACATAAGTAGTTTCAGTTAAAATGTATACTCATTATTCTACTGGCATAATCATAGAGTTGCTTTTAAGTCTGTCTATGAGCAAGTTACAAAAACATTTCTCTTTTTTTTTCTTCTTCCTCTATTTGTTCAGTTGATGGCACTGGTTAATTATTAACATATGAGTTCACAGTGATGTGTTTATATGGCTTTTGACAGTCAAGTGTTAAATGAAGAGTCCAATGCAATCAAAAAACCACAGTTAGTTCCTGCTAGCAAGAATAAGGCAAATGTTGTTGAATTTTAAATTGCTGCCTTCTTTAAATGTTTAAAATGTATAATCATTATTCTGCTGACATAACCATTGAGTTACTTTTAAATGTGTCTATTAGCAAGGTATAAAAACTTTTTTTTCTTTTCTCTCTGTTTGTTCAAGTAGATGACACTGGTTAATTATTACTATATGAGTACACAATGATGGATCTATATGGCTTTTGCCAGTGCAATGTTAAATGAAGTTCCAATACATCTTAAAGAACCACAGTTAGTTGCTGTTAGTAAGAATAAGGCAAATGTTGTTGAATTTTAAAGTGCTGCCTTCTTTAAATGTTTAAAATGTATAATCATTATTCTACTGGCATAACCATTGAGTTACCGTTAAAGGTGTCTATGAGCAAGGTACAAAAACATTTTCTTTCTTTTTTTTTTTCCCGTTTGTCTAGTAGATGGTACTGGTTAATTAATAATACAAGTTCACAATGATTGCTTGTATGGTTTCCAATACATTTTAAAGAACCACAGTTAGTTGCTGCTAGCAAGAATAATGCAAATGTTATTGAAGTTTTTAAATGATGCCTTCTTTAAATATACATATATTGTACTTGTTTTTTGAAAATATTGTTTTGTTAACTCTTTAATAACTCTTGAAATGTTAAGAATTATAATATGTTGCTGTTACTACAAAACTTTTTATAAAAGCTACTTTTCCTTTTCTCTCTATATAACATCTAAGGGCACAATTAATATAATATTTTAAGAAGTCTGAAAATTTATATGCAGTATATAAGTAATAAAAGGAGCGGGATGGGCACAGTCTGTTAGCTGATGACTGTTCGCATTTGGAATAGTATGGGTATTATTGACATCCCTCTGATATATATCTACTCCTTGTTGTTAAAAATAATAGTTTATTTTAGTTTCTTAACTCATGCACATTTACAAATACAGAGGGATGGGTGGTTAGGCACCTATTTAGAGTTTAGGAGTATAGAAGTCACAACATTTATTCTTAAGATAAATACACTAACAGAAAAAGTTTATAACTGTATTTCTGTGTATCAACTAATGAGAAACTTCAACAATATTAATAAAAAATGATAACCATAGACTCTTGGAATGTTAAAGGGATGGTAGATAAAAAGAAAAGAAATGTAATCATGCACCTCACATTCCAAACTAAGGCTGATATAACGTTCTTGCAAGAAACTCACTTAGATGACCAACTTTGGCTTAGGGAAAGGAAAAGAAAATGGGTTAAAACATT
The DNA here is from genome assembly GCF_019279795.1 of Protopterus annectens. Lineage (NCBI taxonomy): Eukaryota > Metazoa > Chordata > Ceratodontiformes > Protopteridae > Protopterus > Protopterus annectens. The sequence goes on from NC_056749.1 coordinate 375,633,671, forward strand.
AGTTGCTGCAAATTATAGTTCTTTGTCCAGGGGAGTGGCCATTATAGTAAATAAATCCTTCCAAGGAGAGATTACTTCCTATGAAGCTGACTCAAAGGGAAGATGGGTATTATTTACTACTGAATATCATACTTTGAACAAACCATTACTCTTTCTTAATATATATAGCCCCTGCTCAAATCAACAGCTCTTCATTTATGAAATCATTAATATATTAGCCAAATACCCAAATCATCTGTTTATTGTAGGTGGGAACTGGAATGCTTTACTAAATCTAGATAAGGATAGATCGCATAATAAAAACAGACAGTTACAATCTACCACTACAGCACTTGAAGAATTACAAAATACATTTGAACTAGTTGACCCTTATGTTAAATTTCAATATGATAAAACAATATCAAGATTCACTTTCTTTTCAGCCACTCATAAAACTTGGTCCAGGATAGATGCTTTTCTAATTTCTCTTGCTTTCCTTTCTAACAAAATAAATTATGCTGTATCACCTAGAACTCTTTCAGATCATTCCAAAATTAGACTTTTAATAAACTTTCAAGCTTATAAACAAAATATTTCCTATTTCAATACCTGGACGTTAAATCCTAAAATTATACAAAACCAAGAAACTACACAAGAAATTCAGAATGTGTTAGCCCAACTTCAAAATGATTTTATATCCGATCAAATTCCATATGACATACAATGGGTGGCTACCAAGGCGGTCATCAGGGGTATTATTATTCAAAAATCTGCATGGCTCAAAAAAAAGTATAACAATCTTAAGAATGAACTAGAGTGTCAAATAAACACTGCTGAACTAGAACTTCAGGAAAAATATTCTAAAGAACTTGAGGAAAAAATAATTGATTGGCAGAAACAATTACACAAACACTATTTAGAAAATATCTCCTTTTTAGAATTAAGGTCAATATATCAATATTCAAAATGGGCTCAAACACCATCAAAATTCCTAGCTAAACTAATTAACATAAAAAGTGGACCTCCTAGGATCAAAGAAATAAAACATGAAGGACAGGTGAAGTATAAAGATCAAGATATAGTGGACGCTTTTAAAGATATTTATAAGAAATTATACAATATACCCTTATCATCATCTACAGACAGATTTGAGGATTTTATACATAATATAAACTTTCCACAAATTACAGAAGATCAAAGGAAACTCTTAAAATCACCGTTACATTTAAAAGAGATAAAAGCTGCAATAAACAAACTAAAATTAGGTAAATCCCCTGGGCCTGATGGATACACATCGGATTTTTATAAGCTATTCATGGAGCCTATCTCCAAAGTGTTATTAAAAGTTTTCAACTATATAATACAATATGGTATAACAGACAAATACTTAAATAACTCCAAGACAGTGTTGATTCTTAAACCGCATTCTGACCCAACAGATCCAGCAAATTATAGACCAATAGCCCTCATAAACACTGATCTTATGATATTAGCCCATGTTATAGCAAATAGACTTAAGAATATGCTCCCCTCTATTATTTCCCAACAACAAATGGGCTTTATGACAAACAGGCAAACAAGTGACAACACCCTCCTTTTAGATACCATTGTAAGACTACTTAATAGGGATAAATGCCCCAGATATGCCCTTACAGTAGATGCAACTAAAGCTTTTGATAGAGTAAACTTACACTTTCTCTTTAATATACTGCCTTTATATGGTTTTCCTCAAGAATTCATTAAAATGATCCAGGTTCTGTATCAGAAAGCTTCTACCACTATACAGGTAAATAAACTTATAACTAACCCTATACTCTTATCCAATGGTACAAGACAAGGATGTCCTCTTTCACCATACCTATTTAATCTTTATCTAGAACCCCTCCTTCTGTTTATTTCACAAAAAACTTTTCATCATATTCCCAGAATCCACAATACAAATCTTATATACTCGGCCTTTGCTGATGACTTAAATATATACTTCCAACTCCCCACTACTGACCTCCCAAAAATACTTAAAGTTATTGATGAGTTCTCGGTAGTTTCAAATTATAATCTAAATTTAAACAAGTCACACATATTTCCCCTCAATCCTATAGGGCATAAAGAATTGTACTTTCCTATGAGTGAGATCAAAATAAACTACCAGATAAAATATCTAGGAATAATATTTACTTCAGACTTCAAAGATATTATAAACAATAACCTAGTAACTACATGGACTAGTATTCAAAATGATATGGATAGATGGAAGAACATTAATATGTCTCTACTGTCAAAAGCTAGTGTTGTCAAGATGAATTTTTTACCAAGAATACTCTTTCAATTAAATGCTACCTTTTCAAATATTCCCCAAAACTTCTTCCTTGCCATGGAAAAAGCTATATTAAGATTCTTATGGTATCTTCAATCTACCAGAATTAAATATGCAAATCTTTTACTCACCGAAGATAAGGGGCGATTGGGGTTACCTGATTTTAAGCTTTACTATAGTATAATTACTGTATACAGACTAATACAAATAATAAACTATGACTCATATATAAATACTTGGACACCCCAGTGGACCAAAATCTAGTATGAACAGTTGAAATCCCTTGACTGTAATATCAGATCCTTACCATTCTTGAATTTAAACCAGGCTAGCATATACACGAAGAATTTACACCCACTAATTAAAAACATGATTCTTACAACTCAGAAACTATTTAAATCATTGCAATTAGCTGATGCTTTTGCCCTTATACAACCATTACACCTAAATCCTAATTTACTAAGAAATAATAAACCAGTAAATCTAACAAACTACCTCCTGATAAAAGACTACACAATATGGGATATATACCAATGGAAAGACTCTAACACAAGGCAAATGAGACTTGAACTCAAACTTCCTATGAAATATAGTATTATCCTTAACCAACTTCATCATCTTATAAATGCTAAATTCTCACAAATACACACTGACTTACAGAACATAGATTTAGTTAAATTAATACTTGAAAATCTTGCAATTAAACGGAGAACAATTTCTAGGACTTATAAAATTGTAATGAGTGCAAAACATCAGAATTCTTTATTATTTTCAAACTATTGGCAAATGAAAAATCAATCACTGACTGAAGAAAATAAGAAACTAGCCATTGAAAACACAATCAAATTTATTCCTTTCAAGAAGCTGTTATCAACACAAATTATGGTAAATAACAATCTATATTATACCTTATCTAAATTAAATAAATTCAATACTAACTTTTTGCCCATATGTCCCCATTGTCCAGATCAAACAGCTGATATTTTACATGTCATGTGGAACTGTACTAAGATACACAACTTATGGTGTTCTTTGAGAGTAAGATTAGAGAAGATGGGGTATGAAAAATCAACCCTTACTTGGAAGACAGCTATATTGTACGTTAATATCAATCAACTCCCAAAAATATTAAAACATGTTTTATTACGATGTGTGCCCTTATTAAATTCTTTATTACAAAGAATTGGAATGTCATGTCACCAATTACATGGGAAAATTTTAGCAATCTTGCTATCAAATATATCTCATCTCACAAATTATTTTATTCAAAAACAAAACACAAACGCTATTATCAAAAATATTGGGGTTACTTGCTAGATGTAATTCTTGACAAATAAAATTTGCCTACAAATTGTCATGAAAAGCTAACATTTAAATAAGAAATGAATGTAGTATAACCAGACTTTCTTGCATCTTCTCCCTTTTTTAGTATATGTGTAACTAGATATTTTCCCTAAACATACAAATAAATGGTTAAATTTCTATTTTACTTTATCTATAGACTATCCCCATTCTAACTATACCTTATGAGACCAAATGAACATAAGAATTATCATACTTTACTTGACGATGTAATGACTTCTTGTGTATATATTGTATATATATATATATATATATATATATATATATATATATATATATATATATATATATATATGTATAATTTTCTCAGAACAAGATTGTTGTCTGTTTTCTTTAGATAGGTATTTGTATTGTTTATTTGTGTTTTTGAGTTACCATATTGGTGTTATTATTTGAAAAAAGAAAATTGAAATAAAGAGATTTTGGAAAAAAAAAATAAAGCCAAACTTGGATGGGTCTGGTGTCTGTATCGCTAATGTCCTTATTATCATTTCCATAATAATTTGTTCCATGGCCTTGCATATCAGACTAATAGGTCTGTAGCTCCCATGGTTGCTTGATGGTCCATTCATACGAAGAGGGAATGACCATTGTGGCCCTCCATTCATCTGGCACATAACCTGTTTTCAGGCTATAGTTACAGAGTGCCTCAAGTGGTCCTGCTAGGTCATATTTTACATTATGTAGCAGGCAACTGGGGATATTGTCAGTGTCCATTGAAACAGTGTTTTTGGCTTTAGTGTATGCCATCAAGACCTGCTTCCTGTTGATAGTTGTGGGACTATACTAGAAGGGATTTCACAAGGCATGGTGGGGGTAGTTGGGATGATTTTAGAGCTAAATTTATCAGTCAGTAGATTCATTATGTTAAGCTATTCGGTGAAGCATGTGCCATTTACCAAAGGTTCTGCACACAGCTGAGTGTTACCTTTAAGATTCCTGCCATAGCTGAAGAAGGTCTTGTGATTGTCCTTAATCTGAGAGGCTATCCTGACTTTGTAATTGACCTTGTTGGACTTTATTAGACCTCTTATTTTCTTGTTTATTTGATACAGAGAGTTCTTGTCTCTGTGAGTGTCTTTCTGATTTTAGTCCTGACTTTTATTTTCTTTTGTTATATAACTTGTAAGGATTCCACCAGTGGGGTTTGTTTTTGTTTTTAGATCTGGGCATATTTCTGGAATGCACAGTGGCCTCAATACAGTTATTTACATGTTTGTACAGGGTTTCTGTAAATAATTCTGCATTCTCAGAGTTTGGGGGAGCAGTACATTTTGACAAACTGTTGCTTAATAGGATGTAGTTTGCTTTAGAATAATTCCTAACTGTTGTGGGTTTAGTTTAATTTTCTGGATTCATTTTCATTTTGTGGAAGACATCTTGGTGGTCCAACCTCACCAATTCACCAACGAGGACTTGACATGGGGGGGGGGGTCACTCTCTCATGTTGGTAAGTAGAAGGTCCAATATGTTGGATCCTCTGGTTCAAGTGTGCACCATCTAGTCCTGGGTGTCTGTGTTGATGAAGTCCAGGAAACATTGTGCCTATGAGTTAGAGACAGTGTACATTTACCAGTCTGTAGATGGGTAGTTAAAGTTTCCCCTGAATAGGGTATTTAGTTGGATGGTGAGCATCTCTGGCAGGTCTAGGTAAGAGTTGTGAGATACATAGGTCAGAGAAGTAACCAGTAGCTAGTCAGAACATGGTAAGGAACCTTGTCTATGGAGATGTGAATGTGGATGAATTCCAGGGCATGATCCTGTTTAAACCAACCTGGAGTTGTATTTATTGATAAAGTAGATCAAGCCACCTCCACCTTTACCCCTGTCTGTCCTGCTGTTGATCTAAATGTATTGAAAGCACCGTAGCTTTGGACTGCCAGAGTACTTTCTAAGGCTTTAAACCAAGTCTGGATAACACTACAGATATCTGCTTTCTCTGGAGTGAGGAGACCTTGTAGGGTGTGAAGTTTCTTATTTAGGCTCTTAACATTGAGAAGTAGCACCTTAAGGCTGTTTGATGTTTTTTAACTGTATTGGTATGTTTGCCATTTTAACATTGCCAAAAGAAGATCTAAGGGAGTGGATCCAGTTTTAGTCAATATTTGACACCCAAGTAGGACAGAGGCAGACCCTCCTTGGCAAAGCAATTGAATCTAAATACAATAGTGCTCCAGAGAACAAGAACTACAAAACGGAACCCAATACTCGAACGTATACTAGTTTAATAAGATAAAGCACTTTTTGTCACCTTTCATAAGGTAACTTCCTCAGATTACATACATCTAAAACAACAAGCTTTAAATACTGAAATACCGGACACGTGATCATGTATATTTCAAAAACATAGCGCTCGTAATACAACTTAAAAACAGTTTCAGTAACTTTACACATTGAAAATAAAAAATACTATTAAAATAACTACTGAAATTAAAACATCTCCTAAAAAATTTCTTTCTAAACTTTTGAGTTTTAATAAACAAGATATGTTACAATGATTGTTTAGTTGCCATGATAGTTCTCTTTCTTCCAGCAATAGGTTATATGGACCACCTCAAATGTTTGATTGAATTTGATCTATCACCTTGAAGTGTACCAGAAAAGACTCAATGAATTTATTAGACCTTTTTTATACAACGAAGAAAGTTCAGACATAGTTGAACCTAGATTTTACAACCTCGATCATGATTAGAACTATACAATGGAAGTTTTGAAGTCTAAAAGCCCTATTAGAATCTCCAAGTGACAGGAGGCTAAATAAGCTTAGGCATGTCCTACCTGTGGTGCTTTGTAGTATGTGTAAATTTATCTCTACTGGTAGAGTAGCCAATATCAGTGACACAAAATATCAAATAAAACATAATTTTACATTGGGAAAACTGGCGTACTTAAGGAGAATATATATACACATCTATCTGCTATCAACACAGGTGGTGATAGATCAAATTCAATCTAACATTCGAGGTGATCCTTATAACCTATTGCTAGAAGAAAGAGAACTATCATGGCAATTTAGAACGAATGCTTTTGTCACTCCAGGGCTAAACAATCATTGTAACATATCTTGTTTATTAAAACTCAAAAGTTTAGAAAGAAAGGGAAAACTGTAACAAAGTAACATTTTTTAGGAGATGTTTTTAATTTCAGTAGTTATTTTTACTGCTATACATCTCTACACTTTCAATTGTAAGTGACTGGTTTAACATTTTTGTTGGACTAGTAGTGGAGTCATTTTAACAATAAGATGTTCAAGTATAATAATAGTGATATTTTATTTTTGATGTGTTCAAAAGTTTACTTGAACTCTGTTTTTAAGTTGTATTACAAGCACTATGTTTTTGAAATATCAATGCACCGGTTAGACATGATCAAGTGTCCGGTATTTCAGTATTTAAAGCTTGTTGTTTTAGATTAATGTAATCTGAGGAAGTTACCTTATGAAAGATGACGAAAAGTGCTTTATCTTATTAAACTAGTATACATTCGAGTGTTAGGTTCCGTTTTGTAGTTCTTGTTCTCTGGAGCACTATTGTATTTAGTTTGTTTTATTTGCATTGACTTGTAGTTCGTCTTTGGTAAAGCAATTGAATCTGTTAGCCATGTCCTCCCTTGCTGATAGATATTGGATTCTCCTGGAGAGATATCAGAAACTAATCCAAATATTAAAACATTCATTTTCTGTTCATACTGTGGCATCATCCTTGGTGAAGGTAGAATGCTGCTCAGTGCAAGGTACAAACCTGTCTGTGACACATATTCAGAGAGATCCATTATGTCTCTTTTCATATATTCCAGTGAAGTATGTCTCGGGTCATTTACACCCACATTGACTATGATAGAATCATATTGGTAACCATGGTGCAGTAACATGAGTGCATGGATGATATTGAGGATCCAAGCTCGAGATAGGCAAATAACTGTTATCGTTTCCTTGTCCAGCCTGGTGAGATGAGCATCTGTATTTAGTACAGTAGAATCCTCTATGACAAGAGTACTAGGTAAACTGTTTGCTTGTCTTATGTGCTTTGTTTTTGGGGTATTATTGAGTGCAAGCTTTTGTGTGGTCTTAGGTTTTGGTTTTGGTTTTGATGTGTGCTTTAGTAACTGCTGAGGATACGTATGACCATTTGACAGCTTTGGAGGTCTTTGAGGTTTGGAAAGGTTTATTTTAAGTGCATCAGCATAAGAAGGTCTTTGTGTGTGGTGAGTGGCATATGTGGAGGATGTAGTGTGTGCATTCTTGACAACCTTGTTAGTGAGTGAGTGAGATTTTTTCCTAACATCTCTTTCATACTGTGTTAATTTCTTTAAATATTAAAAGGTCGTCTGAGTGTTTGAGGTAGTTAATATATTGTCTAGGATGCCAATATCTACCAATGGCCCCAGAGACATTAGAAAATTGCAAATCCATGTTGGCAGGACTTGTATTAGGGTTGGGCTATTACTTTTTAGGGCCTTGGTTTTATTGGGGTCACCTGGATCGTGTCTAGGGTTAAGGTTAGATCTTAGATAGGGCTATGATCTGTTATAAGTGCTGTTTGATGAACTAACTAGCCGCCCTAAGCATTATTAAGTGTTTTTCTGGTGATTTTCTTTTGTTTGTTTGATTGGCATTGTGAATTAAGTTACTTATGATTGCTTGAAGTGCAGTTTAGCTTAAAAAAGAATAGCTGTAGGTGTGGTCTTGTTTCTCCTTTGGATTTTTGTTATGTTAGTCAAAGATTGCTAGATATGAGGACAGTGCAGCAGTGCAGCCATTAGCATTGTCACCTCACAGCAAGAGGTTCTCCAGTTCGATTCTTGTCTGGGGTACCTTTTGTGTGGATTCTGCATGTCCTCACTGCATTTCAGTAGGTTTCCTCCGCGTGCTCGAGTTTCCTCTCACATTCCAAAGACATGCGTCTGGAGCATTTCTCCCTGGGCCTCCTCTGAAAATGGGCTTTGTCACAGTCAGACTTTCCCAGTGAATAAATTTTAAATAGATAAATAAAATAAACAAGACTGTCTGGGGATTTTTTATTCATTTGCTTATTGAATTTTATTAAGGTGCTTAAAGTAGTGCTTGTTGTTGTGGTAGAAGAGTAAAGCAACTTAGTCCTGGAATTAACTCATTGATACCTGTCCAATCATGCAGGTTCAGTTTAGAAGATTCCAGGGTGTCAATGTATTTGACTTGCAGGGGAAGTTTGTTCCTGTGGAGGTATAGGCACTGGGTAATAAATTTATCTCTCAGATGTATTTCATTTATGTGCTGATGTAGATCTAAAGCCCTAGTTCTGGCATTAGTAAAGCTATTTGATTTCCCATGATGTAGATCATCAAGGAGGATGGGATCCCTAATGGTGAAGAGCATAAGGCATGGAACACTCTGCAAGAACGTATGAGATCATCTAAATGGATTGCACATCAAGCCTTTTCTGGGACTTTAGGCCGACAATCTTCTGTTTCAAAGCCTCAGACAGTAACCCCGGTCTTGCAAGGCTACAGTGTCTTCCACACCTTCAGACCACAAAATGAACATGTGAGAACCAAAGGAGGTGGTGTTTCTATCTACAGTATATTAGAGAGAATTTCACCTCCCAACTAGTTAGACTGGACAACTCCATGGAGTTACTCTAAGTTTAGATTACTGTAGTTAAGACCCCCATTCAAGTCACAGCTAGTTGTAGATCCCCCTCCATGAATCATGATGCACACTAGGCCTATTTGACCAAACCGGCTTCAATCCAAATATTGCCAAACACTCTCGTCGTAGGGGATTTCAAATATCCCACCATCAACTGCAAAACCTACTTAAGCCCTAACTCACTAGCACAAAAGTTCCTTAACTTTGTTAACTCAAATGCCCTGGAACAAATTGTTCAAACCCCAACAAGAGGAACAAACATACTAGATCTGATTCTCACTGACATGATAAACAGATGCACCACTAGAATTGGTGGACCCTCATTAGTTAAATCTGACCACTAATCAGTCACTTTTGAGCTGTCACTAACACCAGAACTCATTAAGGGTGAAGTCAGACTAAATAAATTCACCAAAGCAAACTATACCCTCCTAGGGAAGGTATAAATGCATTCCAAGCCCCACCCCAGCTGGAAGTGGTAACTACACCAAAGTTTGCACTAAAGCCCTGTACAATCACTTGTATCAGTGTATAGACTCAGCAGTTCCAGAGAGAATCAAAGCCAGAGCCCCAAGTTAAAAAAAAAAAGATGCCCGGTGGACATCCAGCATCAGCAAACTTTACAACAAATGCAAAAAGTTGCTATCTAAGAAAACTATGGCAAGGCCCCAACAATGGAAAAGCACTCTCCTCATATTCAACAGGCAACTGAGACAACATGTCAGATCCTCTAAGGATAACTTTGAGAAAAAATTAGCAATCACAGCCAAGGATAATCATAAGGCCTTTTACAGCAATGTATGTAGCCTAAAAGGTAGGACCCAAGCATGTGCCAAACTACTGACTAACGGTATCACAAACACTGATCCTGCAGAGATAACAAACCTGCTAGCAGACAGATTTGGCAAAAATTTCACTCCCTTATCCCCTCCAAACTTATCACAAACCTTGCCCCCAGCTTCCCCCCACTCTACATATCTGAAGAGCAGGTCATTAAAGCTTCTCTAAGGCAAAAAAACACAGCCCTTATAGGACCAGACAGCATCCCAAACTAAAACATGAACTAGCATCACCATTAAGTACCCTATTCAATCACAGCATAACCACTGGCTTTGTTCCTGTGGAATGGAGAACAGAAACAGTTATTCCTCTCCACAAAGGTGGATTAGCAACAGACCCAGGGAATTATAGACTTCTAAATCTGACCAGCTTCATCTGTAAAGTCATAGAATATATCATCATGGACCTCATAAATAAGGATGATTGTGACCGCCAAACCCTGGATCTGACCCAATTCGGCTTCAGCAAGGGCAGATCCTGCCTGTTAAACATGGTGAATTTCTTTGAAAAATGTGACCAGGGCCATTAATGAAGGCAAATCTGAGCACACAGCATATCTCAACATGGCAAAAGCCTTTGATACAATCCCACACTGAGGCATTACTGATAAACTTAGCAAACTGAATGTAAACCTCTTTGTTCTAAGATGGGTTGCCAAATGGCTCACAAACTGGTCACACGCTTTTAAAGTGGGTGATTCCACATCAACCAGCAGACCTGTAACCACTGGGGTGCCACAGTGGTCAGTGCTGGGTCCCTACTGTTTGATATATACTTCTTAGAAGTTCAGGCCAAAACCAAGGGGCTGTGGCTGACCAAGTTTGCTGATTGGGTGCAATTATTGAATCCCCAGATGATGTCAGTATACTTCAGGAGGGTGTGGCACAGACAAGCAACTGATATCTAAGTCACTGTCTCAAACTGAATGCAAAGAAATGCATTGTCATTCTCTTCGGTAAAAACAATATCCCTTCACACTATCAAATCAAAAACAATATCCTGTGTACCTACAAAGTGGTAAGAGATTTGGGATCACAAGTAGACTGTGACCTTAACTTTGACCACCATGTGTCTACTGTAGTAAGGAAGGCTTTCTACATAATACACTTGATTAGCAAAGGCATCACCTCTAGAGCAAAGGAGGTTATAACCCCTCTATACTCACCCTTAATCACATCCATAATGGAGTAGTATGCCCCTTGCGGCATGTTTCATACAAAGCACCTGCAGCAATTGGAGAAACCTCAGAGGTTTCTAACTAAGAAGATCAAGGGACTTCAGCACATCATAATCTTTCAGTCACAGGTTGTTGCTAGCACTGTGAGGGCATTTGACCTCCCTACTCCTGCACTGCACATCAGCTCATTTCACAGTCTCAGGCAGTGAGTAAAAAACATCTGTCAGAAATGGGATTTGAACCCACACCTCCATACGGAGACCAGAATTCCCATGAACTGTGGAAGGAGATTAATCCTTGAGTCTGTCACCTTAGACTGCTCAGCCATCCTGACATGTACAAAAAATAATCACCCCTACCACATCTCAAACCTGGGCCCCTGTCAACTACAGCACAATGCATTAGCCCATTAGGCCACTCAGCTCTAAAATGAACACCTCTGCCACGTTTCAAACCCAGGCCACTCTCACCTACAGCCAACTACATTTACCCACCATACCACACAGACAGAAGTCCCTGTCACTATATTCAGTATCATATAGACTTCTTAGGGGAGACTTATGCCTGGCTTGCAGAGCAATCTCTGACCCAAACCTAATGAGTTTGCTGAACATCTGTAAATCAAATGGGACTACAGATACCTGTCCCAGGGACTTAAATATGGCCTGCGACTAAAATAGGACATGCTGGAGGGACAGATTTGTGTCCCACTGAATGCTGCTTCTTTGGATTAAGTTCCCAATTCATGTGAAGCAGAGCACCTTTATGACACTGTTCAAAAAGAACCTGGACATGTGGATGGGGCACCAGAAATTCTTACCGGGGATAGCACCCACAACCCTCCTGGACATTGGCAGTCATTAATAAATAGAGTTCTGGGTATTGACTAGAGTATCTATTGTATTACATTGTTTGAAACGGCTAGACTTGAAATGACCTCCGGGTTGATACCTTAGTAACCTCCTATGATCCTATGGTTAGGAACCTCTGGGCCCTTTCCAGTTTCTTAATATGTCTAGAAAGGTACATTCTAAAGGGGGCGTCATGCTAATTGATCTAATTAAGGCTGCATAACAAGGTATGTTAACTTCTTTTGACCTAGATATGTTCCAAGACCCCTAACTGCATTTTCATTTTGAAGTTAGATATTGGCTATACTGTATATTGACAGAGAGAGTTGTTCATGAAATGTGACAATACTATACTTTTTTGTATTTACTTTTAACTCTTTTTCCATGCATCACTTGTTAATGAGGGTTAGTTTCTGCTGTAATGAATGTGTATCAGAGGGCAGCTTAAGAGTAATGGCCATTTCACAGTCATCTGTCAACTAAAAGTCCTAATTCCCATTCTGGAAAACAGAGAAGAAGATGCCAAACAAGGGGCCCCATTACTGAGCCTTGGACTACTGCACTGGTTACTTTCATTCTATCTATTTTGATTGTAACACAAGGGAGGTTTATGTGGCAAATTGCCTGCCCTGTCTTGTGTTTTATATAGGCAAGATGGAAAAGCAACTTAGGAAAAGAATTTATCAGCATATGTATGGTATTAGGAAGAAGGATAAAACTAACGCCCTTTATAGACATAGCACCACTTGTCAGAATTTCAAGAAATTAATTTTCTTTGTGATAGAGAAAGTGGTCTACAATGAAAGGGGAGGGAATTGGTCTTCTTACTTAGAATTTAGGGAGACACACTGACAAATTCTGCTCAATGCCACACAATTTCCAGGTATTAATGACAATGTACCCATTAGTAGCATTTTAACACTGAAAGTGGATGTGATTTAAATTTTGCTATTTTATATTAGGTTGCAAGAAGTTCTTATTACTGGTCAAGTATATAGATATTACTAAGGTTTTAGCTGACATTTATTTTGTTGATTCATAAAAGGATCACAGTCATTTGGCATGATGACTGACTGATGGTCATTACCATATTATGGTAAGGAAGTGATAAGGTGATCCGGTGCTTTGTGATTTCCCATTAGCAGAAACTCACTAATATTTATGTGTGAGGGAAGGACAAGTTAGAGTTTTATAGTATGTATACATGCACCATAAGGAACTCCTGTTACCACTGGAGGTTTTCCACACTAAAACTAAGAATAAATCATTGGTAATGTCAGCTGCAAAAGATGGTAATAAAAAGGTAATAGAGTAGAAGCCGACCTCCTTGTAAACTTCTTTAACTCAACAACAACCTTTTTAAAGTTTACCCAAAATTTTCAGGAAAACTCTATCAACTTTTTGGATGTTGAGTTAAGTAAAAACAGGGGATATTATACGGCCAAAATCTTCAGAAAAGCCACATATTCCAATAGCTTCCTACATTTCACCAGTATGCACCCCCTTCACCAGAAGAAAGCTGTGGTGAAGGGACAACTGGTGAGAATAGCGAGGATGATAACATTGAAAGAGGATTTTGAGGAAGAATGTGATTTGTTACATCTTATGTTCTTGAGGAGAGGTTATCCTGCCTCTTTCTTGGATACCATTTTCCAGGAAGTGATCAAAAAGAGGGAAAAAGGAATATATATGCCAATACTGGGTGGCGACGAAGGTAGGCAAGAACATGATATGCCTATTAACTTTGGACCCAGTACTGACAATACTGTAACTGATGGAACGGGGAACATAGACCAGTGTATGGTGAAAAGAACTTGTAATGATAGGAATTTTGCAGTAGCTTTTACCCTTACATACTGTCCAGAGGCAACTGAAATAGTAAAAACAGTCAGGAAATATTGGTTTTATTTATCAGTAGATAAAAATGTCGCAACAATCTTAAATTTCAACCTTGTAATAACATACAGAAGGGGCACTAATATGAAAAGGCTCCTTGAATCAAAGTTGACAAGAACACAGATTAGAAGGGGCACAAAGAAATGTGGTGCTTGTAAATATTGTAGGCATATAATGACATCAGACCACTTTACTATTAGGACAGTAAGTTATTTTGTCAAGGAATCATACACATGTAACTCCAAGGCCATCGTCTATCTGGCACAATGTGTGCAATGCCCATCATTTTATGTGGGTAGGACGGACAGGTGCTTACGTGACAGAATGTATGAGCATCTATATGCAATTGCTAAGGGTAAAAATGAAAATGCTTTGGCTAGGCACTGTGCTAGTAACCCGGACCACTCGTTTACTTTTATGGTCATAGATCGAATTAATATACACTCAGATAATTATAGGTTTGTAAATGACCATTATTTAAAATTGGAATTGGAGAAAAAAGAATTAGCCTGGCAACTACGCTTGGCTGCGAATAGAGAACCAGGCTTAAATGAGTTTTGCTCAATCGCATGTATTTTAAAAATCAAAAATTTAATGAGGTAGTCTAACATGGTTTTTAGCCTTAACTTATTGAATTGTTCCTCCAACCCAGTAAGGAGAATTAAATAGGAACAACATTTAGACCCATTATTATAACTCAAGTTTTTTAACATTTTTTATTTGATTCATTTTAGGACATAAAGTAAAAGGTCTTTTAAAATATTGTATCACTGTGACATGAAATGTATTTGTATAGGTTGTTTATTTAATGTTTTTAAAGTTTTACAAATGCTACGGGTTTTTTTTTTTTTTTAAAAGATATTCCCATGCTGACAGTCATTTTTAAGGAATGACTTAAATGGTTATTATGTACGTACCTCTTTAAAAATAAGGGCAAAAGTTGTTGACTTAATTAAAAACAGTTGCTCTAATTATGTAGTGCACATTTAAATACTAATTGTAAAAGAACTGGCTGTTGTCTGAGGAAGTTCTGACATTATCAGAACGAAAAACGCTGCTAGCGTTTAACATTTATTTGGTTGTTCAATAAAAGTGTTGAGTTACAAGTGCTGTTTATTTGGACAAATAACGTCCTGTGACTTGGATTTTCACGTGGATTATTACCTTTTTATTACCATCTTTTGCAGCTGACATTACCAACGATTTATTCTTACCACTGGAGGTTTTGTTGCTATGCAACAGACAGTTAGTGTTTTTTCTGTAAAAGTGCTACTGTATTGCTCAGAACAGTAAGCAGTATACTTCAGGTTAAGGTGGATGTCTGTGTTGAAAAGCACTGGCCATTGTTAGATGCATTGTTGTTGTCCCATAAGCTACACCATCAGTGTCAGGCAGAACTCCAGTGGTGCTGGCTTCTTGAATTGTGTAAGAATGTTTGATAAGGAGGGGGATGTTTGCATATTTAACCTGTGCATTTCATGCTATGCCTACACTATGGGGCAGGACCACATACGTAATCTCACTGCATTGGGTATAGGGTTTTATCAATCACTTTAGGCTTGGCACACAGGTATACCGCATACCAGCCATGCTCCACTGAACACCAGTAATTGTAAATATCACACTTGGTGGCTAGGTGAAAAATTAATTGTGAACCTAATTTATTCTGGGTTTACCTTCATTAGGTCATGTGTTCATTGTCTGATGTGCATTTCATTGAAAGGACAACAGCAAAAAAACGCAAACTCACAGAGGTTCGAATGGCCATAGTGCAAATGCACTATGGC
This sequence comes from Protopterus annectens, assembly GCF_019279795.1. Taxonomy (NCBI): domain Eukaryota; kingdom Metazoa; phylum Chordata; order Ceratodontiformes; family Protopteridae; genus Protopterus; species Protopterus annectens. The sequence goes on from NC_056749.1 coordinate 375,649,503, forward strand.
CATTCAAACACATAAACAAATGTCAAAAATGGTTTGCCGTCAAACCATTTTCGAGATTTGTCCTCAGAAGTGTTCCATAATTCGCTCTGTCGAGTCGCGCAAATGTATGATTGCACATACCATTCTCGACAAAATGGAGATAAACCTTTATTCTGTATTGATACTATTTATTCCGCTTAAAATAACTTGGGTTAACTACTGTCTTTCAGTTTATCAACTATATAAGAGTTGTAACAAACTCTGTCTTTTAGCTATGTGTCTGATTATATTAAAACAGTGCATGCAGCAATGTAAATCTTTTAGCTCCATAGAAAGGTCTGATTTAGTCCTAAAGCCGGAACAATCTGAATTGTAACATCCACTTTAGGACAATAAAATACTGGAAGAAACACTAAGACATATATTTGCAAGACTTAGAGTTGTTAGATTCATGTGATCTATATATACATTGTGTAAGTGTCTCTTTTGGCCTGCTTTAAAACCAGAGATTTTATTTAACATGGAGCAAAATAAAGCAGAATATGTATTAGTATCATGTGCAGTAAGCTTTATTTTTTTTTCTGATTGAGTTGATCTTTACACCCATTACTATTTTCATCAAATGATTCCAGATAATGACAGGGGTTGTATTCGGTGTATTCATCACTTGTTGAGCAAATGGCTGTTTTTGATTTTTTTCTGGTATCTCATGGTGTCATCTTCAGAGAAAGCATGGTAAACGTCAATGCTCAGTAAAGTTCCTGAAAAGCTTCTTGGTTCAGCCCTGTTGATTTATTTTTTGTTATCTGCAGTATTCATGAATGAGCCCAGGTGTTACTGATGGATCTCACAAAGAGATAGTCTGTTCAGCAATCATCAGCCCCATCTGAAGCTACTGGTCTGGATAACATCTTGATCTTGAACTCTAATACTGATGTAATCATTAATTTGAAAGATGCTAAGTTTTATTGTTATTAACTTTATTAACAAATTTAATATTTCCTTTTTAAATAGTGATATGCCCAAGAAAGTGTCATGTTTGACCAGTGTGTGTCTACAAGTAGTTTTCTATCCGAGTATTTGATGACCACTCTGTATTCTGCTCATTTGTATCATTCCAAAGATACAAATTACAGTTGATGCTACTGCTGAAATCTCTACAAAGAATGGTCCTGAATACCTTCAGAGTCACTATCATGATTTCTTTTCAAGGCTGGAGTACAAGTATAACCTCACCTAAAATAATTTTTAATACCAAATAGAATCAAATGACATCAGTGGGTGTGTTTACTAAAGCAAGTCATATACTACCCATAACATGATTGCCTGGAGACTGATGTGCTCATTTAAGTCTTAAGGCATGTATACTGTTAGGAGGCCTCTGCATTGAAATGTTGGCACTCGAAATGCAGAGTGCAAAAATAAAAAGACCAAAACCCCTGGAGAAGAGATAAACTTGAAAAAAATCACTCTTGTCTTTAAAACTTCATTGTGCAGGGGGACAAGCCCCCCCCCCCAACCTATATATACCAACTCCAAGATCAACATATTTTGGAGAAAGGGGAATACTCAAATTTAGTATATGCAAGTCTGTTCTCTCAGACATTCAGTCACTCGCTATAACAGGTCCCAATATTTCAAATGGTTACCTGTTAGAAGTGATATTTCAATAGTTGTTGAAGCTGATATATTGTCATAAGATATGTGTTGATGTCAAGTGATGCTCTATTAAATGATAAATCAGTTTGTGTTAGATGGTAAAGCAGAAGCCATGAATGTACCTCCCAATATCCAGGACTAAATATTATTCTGTTACCTGGTCTCATTTAGGATAGCAGTAGCGATAGAATTGTAGTAGTTATTTCTTCTGCTTGTCATTCATTATACAGGGTGTCCTGAGTGTCAGTGTGCTGTCACAAAATTTATTATCACTTTCTTGTTAATGATCACAGACAATATTTCAGTCTACACAGAAATCTAGCCAGGAAAGAGTGGCAAATGTTTAGGCAACCTTCCATGCTTACTTCCCATGCAGGGCAACCTGAGGAAATTCAGAAAGACCATTTGTTCATGAAACTAGATGCCCAATAAAAGAATGAACAAAACCAGTTATGTCATTGCTCAAAGTGCTATTTCACCCTTGAAAGCATTCTTCTAAAATGACTGTGGCAGTACAAATATCTAATAGGAATACCAGACAGGATGAAATCCTCCTCCTCAAGTAAGAGTAAACCTGTCTGGTGGACATCTACAATAAATAAACTCTATAATAAAAGGAAACAATTGCTGTCCAAGACCAAGAAGGAGCAGGTGTCAAACTGGAAGCAATCTCTCCTTAGCCTGAACAAGCAAATAAGAGCACTAGTGAAATCCCCCAAAGCAAACTTTGAGTCCAAACTGGCCATATCTATTAAAGACAGTCATAAGGCTTTCTTCACATATGTCCACAATCTCAAGGGAAGCACTCAGATCGGCTCAGAACTGGTGGTCAAGGACACCACATTCACAAACCCTGGAGATATAGCCAACCTGCAGGCAGACAGGTTCAGTGAAAACTTCACTCCTCAGCCCCCCCATCAGTAAAACAGGACATCCCCAGTACTTGCCCTCCCTCCCCTAATCTCTAGGGAGCAAGTTATCACTGCCCTCTCGAAGGCAAAAAATACAGCCTCCATGGGACCCAATAACATCCCAGGCTGCATCCTACATGAACTCAGGCAGGAACTTGCAGCACCATTAGGCACCCTATTCAACCAAAGCCTGAGTACTGGGTACATCCCAGCCGAGTGGAGGACAGCTACTGTCATCCCTTTGCACAAAGGTGGAGCGTCCACCAATCCACAAAATTATAGACACTTCAGCCTAACTAGCCTGATCTGCAAGGCCATGGAGTGGATTATCATGGACCTCACTAACAAGAACAATGGCAACCTCCAGACACTTGATCTGACACAGTTTGGTTTTGTCAAGGGGAGGTCATGCCTGTTAAATTTGGTCACCATCTTTGAGACAGTCACCAAGGCCATAGACGAGGAGAAGACAATACACACCACCTACCATGACCTGGCCAAGGACTTTAATACTATTCCCCACTCAGATATAATAGATAAACTCTCTCAACTAGGCATCAATCCGTATGTTACCAAATGGGTAGCAAACTGGCTTACTGTTAAAACCCACCTAGTTAAATAGGGGACGCCACCTCAAACAGTAGACCCGTAACAAGCGGTGTACCCCAGGGATCTTACTTGGGGCTTTTGCTGTTTGGGATATACTTCTCAGAGGTGCAGGCTAAATCTAGTGGGCTGTGACTGACCAAGTTTGCAGATGATTGCAAGCTGGGTGCTGTCATCAATTCCCCTAGTGATGTGGACATCCTCCAAGAGGGTCTCACCCAAACAAATAACTGGTGCCAGAAACATGGCCTCAAACTGAATTTCAAAAAATGCATCATCATCTCTTTTGGGGAGAATGCCATCCCCACAAATTATCACATCATTAATAAGGCACTAAGCACACAATCAGTTGTAAGGGACTTGGGAGCCCAGGTTGATAGCAAACTGACTTTTGACTACCATATTGCCATCATTGTACGGAAAGCTTTCTAGATGGCCCACCTCATTAGTAAGGGTATCTCATCCAGGAACAAGGTGGTCATAACATCCCTGTATTCTTCCTTTATAAGACCAATTATTGAATACAATGCCCCTTTTGGCATGTACCTCACAAAGCACATGCAGCAGCTGGAGAAGCCACAGATATTCCTCACCCGTAGAATTCAGGGCTTCAAACATCTACCCTACACAGATAGGCTAAAAGCCCTGTCCCTCTACTCAGTATCCTACAGACTCCACAGAGGTGACCTCTGTCTGGCATACAAAGGAATCTTAGACCCCACCCTGATGGGACTGCTGCATATCTGCAAGTCAAGCTCCACTCGAGTAACCTGCATGCAAGACCTCAACCTGGTCTGTGACATCAGTAGGGCTTGTTGGGATAGATTTGTGTCCCAGAGACTCCCCCTTTTGTGGAATAGACTCCTTCTCCACGTAAAACAGAGTACCTCATTAAACCTTTTTAAGCACAACCTAAATAACTGGATGGGGAACAGAAAATACACCCCTAGGATTCCACCTATGCCCCTGCTGGGAAGTGGCATAGGGTGCTGACTTGTTGGAACATGGGCTAAATTCTTGTCTAGGCTTGTAAGGGCCTCAGGGCCAGTAGCCTAGTAACTTTCTATGATAAGAGGATTCTGGGTTGACCCGGGTAATGACAGAGCTAAAGACAGTGCAGTTTCTTAGCAGCAGTAGTATTTCAGACTCAACGTCATGACTTTACTGAAGAGAAATCATGGCAGTTCAATATTTTACAGTATTACAATGGGTACTATCAAAACTAAAGAGAAACAGCTTAGTCCGTGTGGTGTAGTTATTTTACATGAAGGCATTTGACTCCATTTTTTGTGAGAAAATTTCAGAAAAACAATCAGCTTCTAGAAGTGGTCTGTGAATGAGTTGGGTGGAGGTACCAGAGACAGTGCTGCAGAGAGTACTGTTTTAGGGACCTTAGCAGGCATTCATCTATCACTCCAAATAGTTAATCATTCATAATGATGTAGGTTCTGGTAAGGTGTCAGTATTGTAGAGATAACTGGTTAGGCCCCACCTAGTGCTTGAGATCTTATTTGCAAAAGGTCATTGCAATGGCTGAGACTGTACCCAGCAGTCTTAAATGTATAAACTTGTTGGACAATAATATATCTAAAGACTGTGTGCCTAAGGGATCTGTGGTTTAGATGAGACAAGAGAATGGGGACATGTGGCATGGAAGATCAAGAAGGGATTGGGGATATATGAATATACAGGATTCTACATGGGAGGAGGTGTGCACAGTTTACCATCAACATATAGAAATGCATTAGTTTGTTTACTCAGAATGTCAAAATAAAATGTTGAAAATAAAAACATTATGCTGTCCAAATCCTCTACATGGTAAGGCCGGTTTTCGATATTTGATATTTCCAAAAGATGACCATTAAACAACATTTGCCATCCAGATATTGGAACTGTAAGATCACCTCGATATTGCAGATTCACTAATTGTAAGTTTGATTATAATAAAACACAACCAAAACTAAAACTCTAAGCCAATAAGGGCAAAAACTGTTGACAAAAAACACTGAATACAGACTTTGGACTCCACTTTAATGCCAATAAAAACAAGAATTCTCTCAAAAACTAAGCGCTTTTGCCAAACCAAGTTGGCTTCATGAAGCCAACTTGGTTTGACGAAAGCGCTTAGTTTTTGGAAGAATTCTTGTTTTTATTGGCATTAAAGTGGAGTCCAAAGTCCGTATTTGGTGTTTTTTTGTTTTTCAATTATAAAAAACTTTGAAACTATACTTTAGGTAAAATGATGTTCAAATATGTGCATTTTAAATTTTTTATAGTAAACCAGTGTGCACAGCTATAAAGAAAGATAAAATAAGAGTATGTGGGGTCATCTCTGGCAGGTGAATTGATTCACCAGGAAGTAGTAACTACATTTTTAGGAGATGGTGATGGACAAGTGTAATGAGCTATCTAAAAGCATGATGGAGAAAGCATAATTGAAAAATTGGGTTAGTCCTACAAAAACAATGTTTCTTTGTTGCAGCTGAAGTTATATCTCAGAGCATGCGTAGTAATGTGTCAAACCTTTTTTCCAGATATTTTTCTGTCATCAGTGACATCGTTATTTGGCTGCTTAGATTATTTAACACACATACACACACACACACACACACACACACACACACATGTAAATGGAGATGGTGATGGATAAGTGTAAATGTGTGTGTGTGTGTGTGTGTGTGTGTGTGTGTGTGTGTGTGTGTGTGTGTGTGTGTGTGTGTGTGTATGTTAAATAATCTAAGCAACCAAATAACGATGTCACTGATGACAGAAAAATATCTGGAAAAAAAGTTTGACACATTACTACGCATGCTCTGAGATATAACTTCAGCTGCAACAAAGAAACATTGTTTTTGTAGGACTAACACAATTTTTCAATTATGCTTTCTTCATCATGCTTTTAGATAGCTCATTACACTTGTCCATCACCATCTCCATGTGTGTGTAAATATATATATATATATATATATATATATATATGTGTGTGTGTGTGTGTTTGTGTGTGTGTGTGTGTGTATATATATATATATATATATATATATATATATATATATATATATATATATATATATATATATATATATATGGTCTGAAGAAGCAACCTTGTGTTGTGAAAGCACTTACCTCTGTTTTTAACGTGTTTTATTTTATTAAAGTTTCATCTCCTCGCAGTGTGGTGTTGGATGTTATTAGTGCTTATTTTACACCACTGGATTGCTGCTGCGGTGTTATTTTTAGCTTGCATTCACTGGATATATATATATATATATATATATATATATATATATATATATATATATATATATATTACATGTATATACTTCTAATAGTAGGAATAAGGAAGGATGAGGCCTACTAATTCAAAGCATCCAAATCTAGTTTAGAATTATGGAACTCATTAGATAATCTCCAGGCACCCTAGCATTTAACTGAGTTTGAGGAAGGAAAGGTTTTCCTTAGCATGGCATAGTGGTCCTTACCATAGCCTTAGGCAAACTGACATTTACTCATAAAATATAATATAATACACACAAATATGCAAAGAAGCATTTGCGTGTCTAAACACACATGCATGCACACACACACATATATGTATATATATATTGCAATAAGGAGATGAAGCACAATGTGCAATTCACATAAGTTATGATGCCATGCATCATTGTGGTAAATAAGTGATAATGAAGATTACTCCCTCCACATCTGAATGTCTCTGTATGCATCGGATACCAGGAATGGCATAGCAACCCTTGGGGTAAGAAGCAAGGCCAGCAACAGAGCTTTCAGCAACAGCTGAAAATGAGAAAGAGCTTTTTTTTTGGGGGGGGGGTTACCCCAATCAGTGGATGGCACCATCCTTTGGATGAGATGTTAAACCAAGAGTCCATCTACCTGAGCTGGTGGTAGCTCAGGTGGGTGGAAAAGATCCCACTGCATTTATCAAAAGCAGTAGGGGATGTTCCCCTTTGTCTGTCCAAATCTCCCCTAGTCAGTATAAATAACACCTTTGGTCTCCCTTGAAAAGAGGTAATTGGTCTAGTGGGACTAACCCAATCAATGACGTATAAATAAGTAAGTAAAGAAATGTGTGTCAGAGAAAGGTTGCAGATGTACACCACATGAAAAGTGATACTTCTTGCAATAAAGGAGGTATCATATCATAACTGAAGACCACAGTGACACAAGTCCACGATTAATAGAAAATGAATTTAGCTGCATCACTTTCCAGATATAAGGATTTCAACCAAAAGAGATATGGATGAAATGCAATTTGTTTTGAACCCTTTGCCTTTTTATAAGCAATTTTGTAAGACAGTAAATAAAGCAGCCTATTGATTTTTTTTTTTACTTTTGGAAGGGTACCTTTTCTCCATTAATGATATAATATGTCTGTGGTGCAAAAACAGTACTGTTTTCTAAGATGACATCTTACCAAACCTCCTAGCACTAAAAAGTATTCCCATGCCCCATATTTCTTCTTTATTTAGAATGTGGCACTTAAGTCAATGTGATTAAGTACATAGACACTTGAACCTGCATGCCAAGAATTTTAAAATGAATTATCATGAAAATTGTTTGCCATGTGCAGTCAAACTTGTACGGAACAAATAAGAGATAATAAAAATAATGCATTCCTGAGAGTTAATTATATGTTAACAGGCATTTAATTAAAGCCTGAGGTGCATTGTGGCATGAAAAAACAAAATGTTACAATCCATCATGCTGTTCTTCTTAGCTCATTACCATAAATCTCAGTCCTATATTATTACTGTTATGATTATGTCTAATGCTCACATTCCATTGAAAATATGGTAGCTTTACTGTTATCCAGTCTTTCACAGCATGAGAGCTAAGCCGGTGCAGTGAATTCAAAATGATACCATTGTAAAATATTATTTATGAAGCATAAAGTTTGTAGAACAGAAGATATATTTCCTACCAGATTATATGGGATTCAGGATGCAGTTTGCTTTTTATCAGTCCCCATAACTCAAAATGAGATGTTCCCTTAGAAAATAAAAAAGAGATGATAGCAAGGGTGGTTGTTTGTAGAGTTTTATGGTGGTGTCTGTACCTTCTGAAGAGAAAATTGCAATTAAAATTTGTTTTGGACTATAGGCATTACTGTCTGAAAGTACATTTGTTTTACAAATCAGACTTTTAGTTTGGCTGGAGCTCCACAGGAATTCAGTACCAATATATAAGCTGAAAACTGATATTTCCAACACATTCAGTACTCAACAAATTGCACATTAATTTGTGAATGTAGTGCTATTTATCTGCACAACTGAATTCAGTCTTTCATCATTTAATGCAATCTTTGTAAATCCCTTGTTGCAGGGATGCTGAAATTTTGTCAGCTGATTGAGTAACAGTGACCATCTAGATTATATGCATTTAATACATTTCTGTGATTTTTAACATATTCATTGGCATGATCTGGAAGTGTCCACCAAAAGAGAAATGGTTGCTGTTCTGTGAATCAGTAAAAATAAACTGCAACATTCAGTGTAGCTGTTTTGCAGTCTGAGAAACCTCTAAAGGTTATACACTAGTCTGCATGTTGTGAGGTATATGCTTCATGCACAACAGTAGAGCCCCCCCCCCATTCATCCAAAGCCACTTTTACATGTACATGTTCACTGTATGCTAGTTCTAAACATATACATGCTTATTGGAAAGTTTTGTTTTCTAGTATTCAATGGATGTCTTATGGCAAGGTCTCAGGATAACTGCCTGTAATTCATCCTCAAAACTTCTTTATACTATTATTAACTCACATCTTAAGAGGCTGTAAAACTAAATATAGCCTAAAAATGATAAACCTGTTTTTATATAGTACCTGTCTACTTTTTGAAATGTATTTATTTCTGCCTCTTCATATGAACAGAAAATGGCATCAAATTCAAGGTGGGGTTAACAAGGATTTGTACTTAGATATTACAACATTGCCTAATATTAATATTAACATGATTACTAAATTCCCAGTTTTTGAGAGCTATTTTCTTTTGTTTCTAGTAATTTGTATTAAATATAATGTATTGTTGTTAGAATAAGGAAACTGATTGGTACCTCTGGTTCTAAGAACCAAGTTGCAATGTTTTTTGGTGTTAAAAGTGGTCCTGTTATAACTTGTCTACACATAAGAGTGTTTAAGTACTTTTGAAAAACATACTGATCTTTCATTGATTTTTAAACACCTTTAATTATCACATAAGATTTTGTTTTTTGCATTTACATACATCATACATCATATATCTTTCCTTTGTAATTATCATCAGCCCAGCATTGCATAAATAGTTGAATTCCTGCCCTCCCTTAAACTTCACTCTTCCTCCTCGTGAATATTATTCGGCATGTATTGTTCTCACAATTTCCATGTATTTCTATGTAATTTACTCATGTCTTTTTCTAAAAATTCCATTTTCAGTTCTTGTATCACTTTTGCAATATTGAGTTTGTTTGGGTTTTGATTTCCATTTTCTAGTAATTATTTTTTTGGTAGCCAATAGAATTAACATTAAAAAGGTTTTATTATGTTAAAGCAATTCAGCTCTGGTGTCCCAGCTCAAAAGAATAATTTCCTTAGTTGCAGCCATTTGCTCCTCCAATATTTCTGACAGAGTACTCTGTAGGGAATTGTTAAAATATGCCAACTCATTACACTCCCCATAACATGTCTCCAGTTACTTCTTTCTTCCCCATCACACCTCCAACATCTGCTGTCTACCTCAGAAAAAAGTATTTGAAGTCTGCTTGGGGTAAAACTGTGGTGCTGATCTTTGCAGCATCTGCAGATTTGCTAAATCACACTTCATTTCAAACTGGGAAAGAGCATATGAGTATAATAAACAGTAATGGTCCCAAAACCAACCCAAGTGGAACACCCTTGTAAACCACCATCAGTGAGGATATTGTATTACCTACTTTAACTTTGTAGGTTGTTTCAGTCAACCTTGTTGTAATCCAGTTCCTTATATAATTATATATATTCAATACAGTTAGATTGTGTATAATATCCTGGTCAGGCACTCAGCCAAACACCTTGACTAAGTCAAGGAATATCAACATTGTCCAAGACTTCATATAAAAAGCTATAAGGTTTATATAACATGAACATGCCCTACAGATGCTATGGAGATAGAAGATGATGCTTGTGATAAGCAGGTGTGGGAAGAACCCTGTTAGAATATTTTTGAAAGCTTTGCCTTCATTACATGTTAGACTTGTGGGCTTCTTATTATCCAGAGCACTGATATACCCCGGTTTAAAAATGGGGACCACAACAGCCTGGTTTCATACTGAGGACACATAACCACTGCTCAAACGTGTTCTGGAACATGTTGGATAAGTAGGCAAAGCATGGGGCTATTCCAGCCCAGATCTTTTTGATAAAATATTCCTACCAATTCAGGCCATCAGAACTTGCAGTCTCATCTTTTTTAAGTTTGATCAAGACAGACCCTAGTTCATCTTCAATAATTAATGGATGTATCTGTGTATCTAGGAGGCAAAACTAGATGAATATACTTTTCCAGATGTAATAAAAAGTGCTATTGAATATCTCAACCTGTTCTTCACTTGAGGTTATAACTGAATCTTACACAAAGATAAGCGTTTCCTTTAAATTGCAATGTATGTATTTATGAAAAGATCTTTTATTGTCCATAACCTGCTGACATGTTGAGTTACTTTACTCAGCCACCCTTATTTTCCTTCCACGTGAAGATCTGACCTTAGCACAGTTTTCATTTGTGGGGGTGTTGAGAATGACTAAACATGTTTCAGTGATGCATCTTTTTCTCTTAACTGGCAGCATTTCTGCTGAAAGCTGAAGTCACCAATTCTGTCAGACCAAAACCATAATCCAATTCCAGAATTTCATGCAATAGGAAAGAAAAAGAAAGTGATAATGTATGCTAGAGAGCATTGGGGGAGCTTCAGTCCAACACCCATTTATTATTCATGATATCACATCCAGGTCTGTCACCGATTTAATGTAACTCAGTGAGGATTTTCTCCTAAATGTCAAGGACAAATACATTTTCGATTTTATCGAGACTATTCCCTGCAAATTCCACTAGAAATGGACTTTCCCACCAGTGAAAGCTATTTATGATTTGAACATCTGATACCCCTTATTAAGTTCATGGGATCACAGGATCATAGGCCATACAAGTCAAATGAGTCGCAAGACCATTTATACTTTGCCAGTACCCACCCTCATGATCTGCCACTTTCCCATGAAAGGCAAAGAAATGTCAGTTCCAATGTAAATTTATGGGTACCCATCCAACCATCCAGGTTTAATTTGAATGAGGCTAGGATGTCACTTCATTTCATTTGCAGGAAAGTTTGTTCCAGAGGTGAGATAGTAATTGGTGGTAGATGTGCCCTTCTGTCATGTTTCCTGTATGTGCTGGTGGAGATTTATATTTCCAGTTATGGTATTAGTGGGGTTTTTAGACTTGAGAAGATACAGGAGAGCAAGTAGAATGGGGTTTCTAATGGTGCAGAATGCAAGGCCTACATCATCACACAACAGGCTATAAAAAAAACAAGTCAGGGAATAGCACATCACGTCTTTCCTGGCAGTTCAGGGTCTTTAGGCCAACAATGTTTTGATCAGGAACCTCAGGGGCCTTTCCAGTTGCTTAATATGTCCAGAAAGGTACCTCCCAAAAGAGCCAGTGTATTCAGTGATTGGTCTAAGTAAGACTGCATGAAAAGGGAAGATAATGACCTGGCTGATTTCCTTTAGAAATTATTTGTTCAGTATTCAAAGTCACACAGACAAACCATTTAGTAAAAGTTTCAAGAAAATCCCAGCCAAGTTATAGTTTTCACAGTGTGATACCTTACACCTCTTATAATGGAGGCCTGTGGGATATATGCAAATTAGCCCTTTTGTCTGTGTGACCTATTTAGTTTGTATGTTAGTTGGGATATTTTGAAGGCACCTTAATGTTTATATAATCAGCTGAGTTTAAAGACCCTGTGTTTCTGTAGTATTGCCAAACTATCCACTTATGCTGTTCTAATGGTGTCAATAAAAATGCTAAAACATGCATGTCCACAGCTAATAGGGTTTGGCTTTATTGGTCTAAATATAACCAAAATGTCTTAGAAAGTAAAAAAAAAAAATCCTGGGCATTCAGAAGCCATGTAGCTGAAACACTTGATGTCTGTAAGGGCTCGTTGATTTGGTAACAGTGTAAAATGGTCCTGTCTGTGACTGTTCGTTTTGGAGAACAGTGGAATATAAAACACCAGCTACAATGGTAACTAGATGCACCAGACACATGGACAGATGCCTGATGAGATGTAGCTGAAAGTATATGCGTGATCGCTGGTGCATCTTGTGTGCCTCTCTGGGAATGGATTTATACATGACTGCCTTTATTGGCCAGATGAAAGCCAAGGATTTATTCATACTGTTTATTCTAGTTACACCAGAGAATGGGTTTGTGTTGTCTCTTTAAAGTTCCTCTTTTTTAAATCTCTAAGTGCCCCTCTTACCCTCCATGCCTAGATTTAAACAGTTTTTAGCATCTCAGAAGGGGAAGCCATCCACTTGCTAAATGTATAGACACACTCAGCATGAACTCGTAGAGGCAATTTAGAAGAGCACAATTTCCACTATGTCATGTCTTTGGGATGTGATTAGAAATGGGAGCACCAGTCAAAGACCTGTGTGAATAGAGGGAGAATGTGCAAACTTTGAATAAAAGGCACCCTAGCTGAGAAACAAGCACAACGAGGCAACATTCCCCATAGAAATTAAAATTGTAACTGATGGACTAATAATTATGGTAACTTCATTAAAATGGGTTCATAGGAAGACAAGACATTCTGCACCATTTACAAGGTTTCTTACTTACAACATGGAAGAGATGACACATGGATAAAAATTAAGGCAAGGGTAGATATGATCTGTGATTTTGTTGATACTTTGTTTGTTATGCCAGAAAGCTGCTAATGGTACTCATCACTATTGCAAGGTGGTAGTAGACTTTATAAAATGCCTATCTGGAGACAAATACAATCCAAATACACAGACGGCCCTGCTGGTAATTGAAATTCTTGAATTTTGGTTGTTAGGACATCTTACATTATAAGGTATTAATAACTATTTACTCCTATAGAAGCTTCACTGTATTACTCTGCTATGGTGTGCACCCAGACAGAGAGGACAGATGGGTGCCTCTAATTATCTGCCAAGTAATGCATAATGTCAGTCAAACTCAAAGTAAACTTTATTGTCGATCAGATATATACAGCAGTGTAAGCTGAATGAAATTACATTGCTTTGGTCCCTGTGCAAGACATAACAATGAACACAGTTTGAATGACAGTAAGACTAATTGCACATACAGTAATAATTAAAATATTAACAACACAATAAATTACCACAATTAGACAGCATTATACTGGTAGGTATTGTAAGAGTATGACTTCACATTGTAATTGCTTAGAATATTGCACTTCATCAGTTGTAGTATGATATATTCTGATGTTCATATTGGGAGGGTGGCTTAATGGCTAAGGTGTTTGCCTTACAAACACAAGGTGTGAGGTTTGAGCCTTACAAGGGATAATTGGCTAGGCTTAAAATGGCTCGCAAGGGCAGTTAGCTTAGTACTAAACTATGAACCTATGAACCTATGTGTGGTGTGGTGACTCACTCCTGACTACTGCACATTTAGGAAGTAATAGCATAAGAATTCAGGCTAACTGTACCGGTTAGTGAAGCAATTTGCCAGAGTGATTACTATAGCTGATACTTCATAGCAAGTGGCATATTGATCTAATTATACACTGTCATGCCTGGCATTCAAATTCAGCAGCCTTATGCATAGAGAGAAGAAGCTGCTGTTCATTCAGTCTATATGTTTTGCAGTGTAAGTTGTGAAGTACTTGCCATGGGCAGGGTGAGTGTGATCGTTGATTATCTTCCTAACCCTTCCCACACACTGAGTCTCATACAGATCATCCATGTATGGGAGCGAGGAACCAATGACTTTTTCTGCTGTCCTCACTACCCTCAGGAGAGCCTTGGGGTCAGATGTTTTGCAGTTTCCATACCAAACTATGATGTTATTTGAGAGGATGCTCTCTATGGTCTCTCTGTAGAATGTTTTGAGGATGGAATGAGACATGTCTGCCTTCTTCAGTTTCCATATGAAGTGTAGACAGTATTGTGCCTTCTACACTGTCTGGCTAATATTAGTCAACCAGGATAGGTCATCCGAGATGTACACCCCCAGGAACTTGGTGTTTTTGACTATTTCCACTACCACCCCCTTAATGTCTAGTGGTTGATGTAGCTCCTGAGTCCTTCTGAAGTCCACTAATAATAATTTGGTCTTGCTTACATTTAAGGCCAGTTTATTGCTGTCACACCAGCCTATCAGATGCTCCACTTCATCTTTTTATGCTGTTTCCACACCATTTCTGATAAGACCTACGACAGTGGTATCATCCGCAAACTTGATAATTTTGTTGGATTCATGCTGGGCCATGCAGTCGTGTGTCAACAAGGTGAACAGCAGAGGATTCAGGATGCAGCCCTGAGGGACCCTCATGCTCAATGTAATATTGATTGAACTGTTATTTCCCACACATACTTTTTGGGATCTGTTGATGAGAAAGTCCAGTATCCAGTTAAAAAGGGGGTGTTGATGCCCAGCTGGATCAGCTTCGATATCAGATTCTGGGGGGTGACAGTGTTAAAGGTGGAGCTAAAATCAATGAACAGCATTCTGACATAGTAATTCTTGTTCTCTAGATGTGCCAAGGATTCAAGAAGTGCTTGGATCTGTAAGAAGACTGTAATGTATCCAGTGTTGCAGGTAACCTTGAAGAGATATGGTTCTTGATCATCCATTCAAAACACTTCATTACTGATGATTTAAGAGCAACTGGCCAGTAATTATTTAGGCTTGTCGGTGGGCGGTTTTTGGGTAAGAGAATGATTGTCATAGTTTTGAAGCAGCTGGGTACAATGGCTAGTTGCAGGGATGTGTTGAATATATCTGTTACTACAGTGGACATTTGGGTAGCACAGTCTCTTAGACCTTTTCTCATAATACTATCAGGAACAGCTGCTTTTCTTGGATTTACTCACCTCAGGGTCTTCAGAACATCAGATGTTCTTAGACATAGCACCTCCTCACCCTACTCGACAGGGAGCTTATTTGGCACAGTGTTGTTGTCCATATCATATCTGCTGCAGTAGGTGTTTAGTTTGTTCAGAAATTCTGTGTTGTCGTCACATGGGGTGGATGCAGGCTTGCAGTTGGTTATGGCTTGAATGCCTTGCCAGAGATATCTGGAGTCCTTCTGGTCAGAGAAGTGTCCCTGAATTTTACATCTGTAGGTCATCTTAGCCTTCTTTATAACTCTACTTAGATTTGCTCTGGCCTGTCTTAGGGCATCCTTGTCTTTTGATTTAAATACAGCATTTTATGCCTTTAGTAGCTCATATACTTCACCAGATAGCCAGGGTTTCTGATTAGTGTGCATGGTGATACATTTGATGACAGTTATGTTATCAACACATTTTGAAATATAGGCCATTACGGATTCTGTATACTCCTCCAGGCCAATATGGTGGTTCTTTACAGCTGCATTTCTAAACACTGACCAGTTCTTACATTTGAAGTAGTCCTTTAGTGCGAAAACTGCTCCCTCAGGCCATATCCTTACTTGTTTGGTCATAGGTTTGCCCCTTTTTAGCAGTGGTGTGTTTGCAGGAAGTAGCATGATGGCCAGATGGTCTGAGTTGCCCAGATGCGGATAAGGTACTGCTTTGTAGGCCAGTTTTACATGTGGGTATACCTTATGTAGAGTGCTCACCCCTCTTGTTGCAAAGTGTACATATTGATAGTAATGGAGTGATACAGATTGCAAGTCAGCTTGATTGAAATCACCTATAATTATATGGACAAATTCAGGGTTCTTATTCTGGAGGTCATTTATTGACACATTCAGAATGCTCAATGCCACATTGGTATTAGTACCAGGGAGGATGTAAACAGCTGTTATGCTCACTCCACTGAATTCCCTCTTGTTGTCTGAGCATGAGGTATGATTATTTCACAGTCTGTACACCAGCCGTTGTGGATATACACACAAACACTCCCTCCATGAGACTTGTGACAGAAAGACTGATTGATTTCTATCAATAGGAAATAATAATATTCTCTCCACATATATTGTACTATCATTTATACTGGAGTTCAGCCAAGTGTCAGTGAACACAAGTAAACAACATTTTCTTACCTTAGATTGTGTGGAAAGATCCATCCTAAAATAGTCCATCTTGCTCTCCAGTGAGTGTACATTTGCCAGTAGCATGGAAGGAAGTGCAGGGCTGTGTAAATTGCTTTTCAATGGGAGTTACTTATACAGCAGGCATTACAAGAAATCAGCTAGCTTTGCAATTGACAATGCTTATCAGTCACCTAACCCTTCAGAAATGATATCTTCAACCCCACTTTTTGCTGTAATGTCTAATTAAACCTTGATTTGCCCAAAAATCCCAGTCACATAAAATATCAAAAGAAAAGTAGTCTGGGATGAACATAACCTATCATACTTCTAGACAACTATCAATCATAAATGATTTGCCTAAGTGTATGTTAATCTCAAAGTATGCATACTAGTTATTTAGTTAGTTAGTTGATTTTTCTCTCTTGAATAGCAAACTGGTTCATAGATGCTTGTCAGCCACAACCCAGGCCAAGTAACAACACAAAGAATTTCATTATAAATACAATAATGTTGTAACAGTACAACTGATGTAGATAGCAATATTGATAAAAATAAATCAGCAAGATTTATACAGACTCATAAAATGTAAAAACAAGAAAAAATAAAAAAATATTAAAAGTAAACACTGACGTAGACAAGAGAATTGTGTATTCTCAAATATTAATATAAGTATATTTTTGACCTTCTTTTGCATTACTTAATCTAAAAATGAGATTTTGTTCTCTTTTTAAACTTTGTAGTCTTGACATACAAATGAAAGTTATACCTAGCTGTAATAAAACATGCAGAGCTAACGATAACAATAAGTCAAGAAAATAATAAAAAGATCTAAGACATAGGATAAATGTAAGTAAACAAAAGTATGAGTAACTGTATTGAAATATGATAGTATTAACATTATGTGCAAATAATTTGAATCACGAGGGAATTTCTGTATTGCTTGATATAGTGCAACACTTAACCAGTGTCAGTAAAGCAGATGCATTTAGATTAATTCTGAAAATACTGCTTAACATTTTTTTTAAGTTTCCAATGTTTTGAAGATTTTATTTTCCATAAAAAGTTGTATCCATCTGGCAGGTCGTATTCCAGACAATGGCAGCTTTGAATCTAGATCATACAAATGTCAGACAGTAGTTCTTTTAAGGAGAGGGGCAATAGCCAAGCTTGTTAGAGTTTTCCATATAAGGGTATCTAGCAGAAAAGTAGTTCTCTAAGTAACAGGGAGCCATAGTATCTTTTTCTAATAAAATACATAAATAAATAAATAAATAAATAAATGCCCATTTGTTTACAAGGTAGGCCCACTGAACCCATAGTCCCTTTTCAGGAGGAACCCATGAGCAATGTCTGGTGAAGGGATTTGTTGAAAGTCACACAGCAGGCAAATGAGGGCTGAGAGAATTAAGACCTACACCATAGTAACTGATGTGCCAAATGGATGCAATAATGACAATTCAATGCTACTAGTACAGCAAATCTGAATATTTTATTTTCAGTTGTTTGAGGGTAATCCTTACTCAGTGCTGGGGATTAGTATATTTTTGACTATATTAACATAACATAATTTTAGCTGTGATAAGACCTTGCTGGTAATACTAACAATATGAATTTTGAAGTTGAGTAGAGAGGATCCAGTGTAACCCCTGCGCATTTTTGTTCATTTATGTTAGGAATTCTATTCTCTTTGATGTCATTTATTTTAATGATGGTAGTGAAGACAGTTTCTTTGAACAGAGAGCATCATGGCATTAGTTTTTAATTGATGGCTATAACTTGACACTATGTTTAGTATTTTTGTCCTAGATTTTTAACATGAGAAATTTAAGGATTTACATCATTACTGGTAGTGCTATAGTTCTATCATAAAGTAAGATATCACAAAATAACAACAACAACTTTCCTTCAGCAGAGAAATAAACAACAACACTATTGGACTACAGCCCGGGTTTTTAAAGTTATCATGCTGATTATCAAAGCCAAAATTATTCTTGATAATCCAGGTTATGAATTTGCATATTGTTTGGCAGATATTTGCTCCTGATTGTGCATGTTTAAGTTCTCTCCTCATTTTGCCCCCCCCCCCCCCCCCCCACACACACACACTCAGTGACATATTAAAGTTTTCTTTCCATTTGGGGCAAGACCTATAAGTCAGGAAAGTGCTAGTTCCATTATATTTTGAGGTTGCATGAGTTATCTATCTCTCTTAATCTGGATGCAGTTCTATATGTGTTGGTATCTCATATATGACGACTGCTGACATCAGACTTTCCATAGTCAAGCAGCAGTTGTGTTTTATAAGCCCAAAAGGTAATTTCGGTATGTTTGTGAAATCAGTCTACAAAATCTGTTTAGTTTGACAACTTATATTATTGAACCATGATCAAAGTCCCACTCAGTCAATGGTCTTTTAGCAACATGTTTTAACTTCCAGAAGGTTTTGCCTCTGAGTTGATTATAGTTACTTATATTTGTTTAGAGCTTGCAAATGGTGAAGCCATCTGCATGTAAAGGTATATGGTGGGATTTGCACCCTCCCACAAATTAAAAAAAATGTCAGTGAGGACTCATTCAAAAAAAAATGTCAGTGAGGACACATTCACTTAAACAGCCTTGTCTTGTTGTGATTCAGTGAGAAATTGTTATGACAGGAAGACCTATTACTTTGAAGAGGTTATCATGCTGTATGAGGGAGAGGTTTTCTAATAAGTATACTGAAAATTTAAAGTCAAATGAATGACAGTTATGTGCCTGCGATTTATTATTAAATATCTTCTTACTTGGCAGGTATTCAGATTTTGTCTTGGAACCAAAATGTACATATTTCTTCAGAGTTATGAATGCAACACCCATTATGATTTTATATATAAGCTACAGTATATTTTATGACCCCCCCAAAACAATATTTTACCTTCACTTACTTAAAGCAAAAGTGTGACTAATAGACATTAGTTCCAGTGTGTGTGTGTGTGTGTGTGTGTGTGTGTGTGTGTGTGTGTGTGTGTGTGTACATGTCTGAGTATGGAGTCTGGGAAAGAAGTCACGCTCATTTTAAATTTTGCATAATATAAAGATATTAATAGTGTATTCTATATTTTAGTTGTAATGACTGATGGGTTAACTGTGGCATCACATACTCTGAAGAACAGATTGCCATGTGTGGCAGTGATGCCATTGTCCAATACCTCTGGACCAGTAGTTGTGGTGAAGTGTGTATTGTGTATGAATCTGTTGCAGTCTTACAGTATTTTTTCAATTACAAATGGAGCTGTTACAGTCATGGAACATTGTTGAACCTATTTAACTGTAGGCAGAACCATTGTAACCTTATAATATTGATTGAGTATTTTTGTCAACCTAAGGAGTCATGGAGTGACACTGAAGGGATAGTGACAAGACTAATTAATGTGTTGTCAGAGGTACTTGGTTCTCTTATATGACAAAGGAAAGAGCAAGAAGGAGCATATTTTACTCATCTGCAGCACTGCAACAAGCTGGAAAACAGTGCATGAAATGCTAGAAATTAACTGATGCAAACTGTTCCCATCCTTGCCGCTGTTTCTTTTGCATAATTATTAGAAGTTGATTACTCAAGATAAAATAAGATAACAAGGAAGAACTGTAGGGTGAATAACTGAAGTAAGAAGCTGTTGTGGAATAGACAGCTCAGTCGAAGTCCATTGATGTCTTATACATCAGTGGTTCTGGCTAGAAATGGACAGATTGTACTCGATGCATACCTGGAAGGATTGAGAAGGTTGGAGGAAATGATGAGTCCATGTAGATGTGCCAACATAATCTCTCAGTTAAGCAAATGCAACAATTTGTTAGAAGTGAGAGAGGAAAAGTAATTAAAGAAAAATAAAAATAATATTTGGTTAAAATTATATAGGCTAGTGCACATGAAAGATTAATATTGCTGAACATATCATTTCTAGTATCTCAGTACAATACTGTATTATGCTAGTTTTATGTATGCCTTTTTGTGTGCTGTGCTTTTTATTAAAAAATGTTTAGGTGACTGAATGAGTTACATGAATAATTATGAAGTATTGCAATATCCAGTGGTAACATCATACCTTTTTATTAGCAAGTTCAATGATTTTATTACTGGCATAATATAAAAAAAGTCTTAACAAGACTTTTTTTTTTTTAATTTTACAAGCTGATCTCTGGAAAGTTGAGTACCACACTGATGCAAAAGAGAAAAGTGATTTAGTAAAATCTGATATATATAGTTGCACATTTTATGCAACTATAGTTTTTGACATATAACTGAATTTGTGTTAGTGTATATAAGAGGTTATTGAAATTAGTAAACTCAAAATTAATGTATTATAGGAAAACATTTCTTCTAGTCTAGTGTTAATAGTTAATTTAGAATATCACTTTGAAACTTTTAAAAATGTTGAGTGTTTGACAACCTGCCTTGTCAGCTTTTCCTTCTAGTTTTAGTAAGTGCAAATAACAAAAAAGTTTCAGAAGTTCTGATTTTTCAGTTAATGTTTGATATCTTCTCATTGTTATTAATTAGCAATAAATACAAGATGAACTTGCATGTTGGGCAGAATAGAAACAGTAACTCACACTAATGCTAAATATCATTAGGATTTTAGTTTATTGCTCTGGGTTGAAAAGAAATAGTATGACAGTCTTAAAAATGATGTTTCTTTTGTTATATCAATTAAAAATAATACAACAGGATCATGATATGTAGCGGAAGAAAACAGAAAAAAATAGAGAAATGGGAAAAATGAAAATGCTAATTTTGGAATACTTCAGACAAAAGATCTTTAAAGTGTTTAATGCATTTGTTTAATTTAGGAAAAGAAAATTCATTCCATGGATTGAAAATCTCAAGTATCAATTTTGGATAAATGGAATTCAAGAATTATAAGGAATACCGTTAGGACATAACGGTGAAAGAAGAAAAATGTATATGCAATAAAAGAAAGTAAAAGTAATATTAAAATGAAACACACAAGAATCGGAGATATGTTTGGGTGAAGGGTAGCGCAATATGTGAATAGTAAATTCCTTGAGGATTCAATGTTTCATTACTCTTGTTAAGCGATATCCTGATGGAAGGAAGTTTGTCCATTTTATAGAATGATGGTTTCCCTAATGAAGAAAGACTGATGGAATATCACATAAACAAAAAAGTGAGAATAGAGTAATAGGGAAGTGTAATTGTGTAAGAAAAAGAGAGGATGGTCTTTCTAGTGAGGTATGTTATGAAATACTGTTGAAGGATTTGGGAAAATATACCCAAGATGAAATGAAGGCAAACATGCTTTGTAACCTTAGAACAAATCAGAATAGGTCAAATAATTTTGGAAGACCTAAAATAAAGGTGTTCAGAATAGGTGAGAAGCTCAATAAATTATAGTATCGTTTAATGGATGATAGTATAACTTTTACAAAAGCCTGTAATTAAGTACAGTTGGTCTAGAGCTTAAGGGAACTGAATCCACAACTCTGAAAGGAAGTGTAGTTGAGATATTAGTGAAGAACAATTTGGAGTTCAGTGGGAAGGAACAACAGAGCAGATTAATTGTATGTTTGAAGAAAGAATAGACAACTCAAATCTAGGAGAAGAGATTAAGATCAATAAAATGAGAGAAGAAAAAGGCAGACTAGTTTAGATGAAAAAGGATGAAGAGGAAAAATCTAAAACATGTGACAAAGAAACAAAAATTTGAGGAGAGAGATATGAGACCCTAAAGAGAATAAAAGAAGGACAGTGATTAATGAAGATGAGGAAGGAGGAACTGGTGAAATGCAAAGAGTGGAGGGTAAGAAATCCACACAAAGAAGAAAAGAGTCAGAATATTATCATAACTGACACATTGACAGAAGATTTATAATAGACAGATTGAAGTTGCTTTGGGACAAATATTAGAAATGAGAAAGGAAGGTTATGAAGTTGCAGTTCTGAAGAAAGAAAGAAAGTAATGAATTAAAAAATTAAGTCAAACATATAATGATGAAAAACTGCAAATACAGTGTGGAAGAGTATAAATATATTTTAGAATGATTTGTAAAGAGAGGAATAGTGTTGAGATAGACTATATGAAGGGGCATCAAAAATCTGTCACTCGTCTTGTGCAACTAGGGACAGCCAATGAGTCTGGAGTTTTTGAAGGTAGAAATGGGAGATGAATATCTAATAGGTGAAAATCATAAGAGAGTTTTTTTTAATGATTAATCTTAGGAAACATCTTTGTAAACTTGGACATTAAAAACATAAATACATCAAATAGATAGAAGAGTGTAGATGGTGAAATGTCCTTCTGAGTATGTGGCAAAGTATTTGTAAAACTATGGAGAAGCACTCTAACTGTATGACTGATCAGTCAAGAAGGAAAGATGTTAACAGGAAAGAAAGTGGATGGGATAAAAAAATAACATGCATAAATGATGTTATAGAAGAGGAATGGCATCTGCCTCTTCATTTTATATTATTCCAAGAATTGAAAATTATATGTCTTTAGCCTTATTAAATGCTTTGACTGTGTTGCTGGGATTGGTAACTTCCAGAAAGGTAAAATTACCTGATATGAGTAATCTGTATTAAATAATGCATTCAAATTTGTATGTGGTGAATAAAAAAATTGTATGATGGCAATGAAAGAGAGGTGACATTTTTAAGCCTTTTTGTTCCACTGTGTCATTCTATGCCCTTCAACTCTAGTGTCCTTTGTCCATTGCAAAGTCTGCCAGCCTCTACTTGCCCACAGACTTATTCGAATAAAAGCTGGGGCTGAAGTAGATCTTACATTTGTCCTTGGGGTAATGACTTTCAACTGTTCTTTTGTTTTGTTTGTTTATTTTAGTGACCTACGCATTGTTTCTATGTCCAAAGAGAGGGCATGCAATGAGTTATATATGGCATACAGTCTCAAAATTGTATCAGCTCAGGCAGACCCACCACCCTATTCACCTCCTTGGAGCACGCTCCCTTCAGCAGTGTTCTTAGCCTTCACCAAGGATCATTGAGGGGAACAAACACCTAACCTCTGTCCCACACATGAGCACTCTCATCCTTATCTGCCACTGTCTCAGACAACCAAGCAGTTAACCCAAGATGTCTAGTTTGTAGTTGGGGTTTTAGCTTTCTACACTATGGCTCTGGCCATAAATGAAAAAAAAATGATACATATCTGTTAGGTATGGTAGGCTGATAAACTAATGTCCAGATGTGGAGAAAAATCTTACTTAGGGAAGTTAAAGTGGCCCACCTTGGAACAACGAGGGAAAAGAAAGACATTGTGGTGATGTTTTGGAATATTTCTGGTCTTATAGCAAAAGAAGATGATAAGAACTTGAAAGAATATTTACAGAAGATGAAGATTATACATATACAAGAAATGTGGATGAGACGTGAATGATTTTTTTCTGGAAAATTGTATAGCTTTCATTTATCCTGCAGAAAAAAGTAAGGAGCATGGTTGATCAAAGTAAGGACTACATTGGTAAATGTGCCTACTAATTTTGATTCAAAATTAATAAAACAAACTTATTAGAAATTAAAGTTAAATATAACCATTGGTTGATTAGATGTCAGTGTGCATAATGCACCACAAACAAGGGTATATGAGACTAATGATTTTTTTGGAAGAATTTGACACAAAATACTGAGTCTGTATTATAGGAAAGAAAAAGTATAATTGTATGTGATAATTTTAAAGCAATATTTTGTGTGCTCCCAAATTATAAAAACCCTGGAAAGCAGTGAAATAGGTTCAACAGTGAGATCTTCAGTTGATCTAGTTGTAAATAAACAAGGTGTGTTTTTTTAAACTGGAATGGATGACCTAGCAATTCTAAATGAATAAGCGGACAGAAAGAGAGTATATACCTTTGTTGTGAAACAGAAAGGTACACTGTTGAATTATGCAGTAGTTTCATCTGAATTAGTAGGAACTATTAAACCATGCAAAAATATATAAACAAGGATTTTATATTTTATTTATTGGCTTGTAATCTGCATTAGGTAGCATTAATGCATTTAAATTTTGAAAGTAAATGAAACAATGATTTTTTAAAAACTTTTGGTTAATATAATTTCTGCATTAGCTACCGCAACATGAGTATAAGTTAAGATTACAAGAAATATCACCATACCAATATATTTGAAGTTAATGACTTACAAATAAAAAAAAATTAAAATAGGATAAAACTTAAATTATATACCCAAGAATATTGTTTCATCCCAAAAATGTTGGATACCCCATATCAGTGACTTAAAGTCTATATAGTATTTAGAGGAATGATGCTTACACCTACACCAGAATGTATTAATGTAGAGATGTATCTGCTCTATTATTACAGGGCTGAAATGAAGTAGCATAAAAGCTCAGTGAGTTTATATAAACCAGTACATAAGATTATATGAAGAGATTTCAATCTGCCAAATTTGCATCCTGAATTGTATCTAAGAATCAAATTACAATTATCCATGAACAAGTGCTCACTCATTATAATATGATCAGCAGTTGGATAAATTTAACAGTACTTGGCACCAAGGATTTTGTATAAAAATGTAGGAAGTAATGAACTATTGGTGTGAGTCAGGAATTTGGGTATGTAGTTTAATAAAAGGAAGAGGCAACATTTCTAAACTTTGTTAAGTTGGAATTCTTGCAGAAGAATATTTCAGTAAGGTTTTTTGCAGTTTTGCCTTCCACCTTCCTGCTTATGACACTACTGGTGTGGCAAGTGTCCCCTAAGAGCCTCTCCTTCTTCACAGGGTCTACTGAACTGGGGAACCTCCAGCAGAGATTGTAGCACTTCCGGGCCACTTCATATATGTTGCTGAGAAGGATTTTTGTAATCCTGAAAGGTAGTTCCTTCCTCCATGCATATCACTAATGTCTTGTCATGGACTTGCAATGAGTGTACTGGCATGCTGCCCCACATCCGTGGTGACTCAGCTAATGCCCCACTTCCCTGAAGAGTATCAGAAAGAAAAGTCCCCTGCACGTGAGCAAATGCCAGACTCCACATACCAGAACAGTACAAACCACAAAGAGCCAGCAAAATTGACTTCAAGAGAAATGTGTATTCACAAATACATACAGCAGACAAACCGGTTTCGGCTGGACAGACACAGCCTTCCTCAGTGTATAAAAGCACCACACAAAAAACATGCTGTTTAAATATTATAGAGCTATTTCCCATTGGTTGAACATTCATAAATATTCATTAAGTCCAGGTGGGAATAAACCCCCTAACTTGATGATCCACTTTTTTTCTTTATTATTTAAAATATTATGCCACTCAGTTTTATTCAATCGATTCCCATGAATAACATCAATAACCATAAAATTAAACTCAGCAGTGGGATGCATTAAATGGTGTTTGTACAAAGCATTTGTTATTTTTTTGTGTTTAATATTGCTCATATGTTCTGAAATCCGTGTTCTTAGTGGGCGAGACGTCTGCCCTATATAGAATGCTCCGCAATGGCAAGTAGCAAGGTAAACAACCCAATCATTGCTACAATTGGCAAAAAAGCCTAAATCATAAACCCTGGAGCAATTTCTACTAGAGAAAGCCTTAGATGTAGTCACATATTTACAATTTGAACAATGACCACATGGAAAACATCCATATAAGGCTTTGCCTGACAATGTAGTCTGTTTGTGTAAAGAATGTTTGCTATCACAACGCTTATAATGATTAAAATAGGATTTCAAATTTTTCCATTTCTATATGAAAAGTACATCTATCCGAATGAAATTGGCAATATTGTGATCAGATTGGAGAATATTCCAATTCCTATGAACACTATCCAGCAAGCAGTTGGTGTTACGAGCATAGGTAGTAACAAATCTAAGTGTAGTTGATGTAGCAGCAGTGTTGTTTCTGTATTGAAGTAAATCTGACCTTTCCATATTGTGTACCTGGTTTTTGGCCATTGTAATATTACCATCTTTGTATCCTCGTTGTTTGAACCTGTCAGTTAAGTCCCTTTCATTCAAACAAAACGTATGTGACTTGGAACAAATACGTCTGGCCCTTATGAACTGAGATTTAGGAATGTTCCTAGTGATATGTGGTGGATGGTAGCTGGAAGCATGCAGAACGGAATTATATTGAGGGAACTTTCTATACATTTCACTATCCAAGGTGCCATCAGGCAACTTGTGTATAAGAACATCCAAAAATGTAATGTTCTTTTTGTCATGATGTTCAGTGAATGTCAGTCCCCATTCATTGTTATTAAGGTATAAAACAAAATCAGCAAGTCCAGATTCGGTTCCCCTCCAAACCAACCACACATCATCTAGGTAACGTCTCCATATGTCCATATCAGGTAGAAAAGTGTTTCTGGAGACGTCATAAATGATTATAGACTCAACATAAGCCATGAAAAGGTCAGCATATATGGGGGCAAAGGATGCCCCCATAGCTGTACCTTTAGTTTGCCAGAAACACAGATCTTTATAATAAAATACATTACATGTGAGGACATATCTGGCCATGTCTATTAAAAAGGAATTGAACAGTGGAGAATACAATTTGGCAACATCTAACCAATGTGCCAAGGCTTTCAATCCTGCCTGGTGTGGTATATTCGTGTAAAGTGCACTCACATCTAATGTGCATAGAAACCAGTCAGCCTCAAGTTGTGTGTCTGATATTATTTGCAGAAAGTTAGTGGTGTCCTTTAACCTAGATCTAATAGATGGTAATAGAGGTTTTAAATATTTGGTCAAAAACATAGACAGTGGCTCTGTAACATAGCCCCTACCAGATACTATAGGTCTGCCCGGAGGATTAGTAGCATTCTTATGGATTTTAGGTAAAAAATAGATGTATTGTACACGGGAATCCACTATAGACAAATGTTGAAAAGTTTCATTGTTAATAATTGCCCGATCCTTGGCATCAACAAGAAAACATTTTATGCATTTGACAAATCTTAAAGTAGGATCAACAGACATATAAGAATAGTATCTGGTATCAAAAAGCTGTCTCCGAGCCTCCCTATCATAATCTGTCCAGTTTTGCACAACCACAGCCCCACCCTTATCAGCTGTAGTAATAACAATATCCTTATTATCCTGTAAATCACATATTGCCTGTCTCTCCATGAAGGATACATTGTTATATTTAACAGCAGCATCAGAACTGAAGTAGTGTAGATCTTTGAGCACACTGTTTAAAAACAGATGGACTGTGTCATGCATAGGTGGTACAAAACTGGATTTGTGATAGGTGAATTTACCATGATCCACATTATAACCAGAATCACCAAAATAGTTTAAGATTAAGCAATCTGCAAAAGTTGACTACATCTTGAGCAAGTGCATCTTCAGAAATCATAAACCCAGGTATAAAACTGAGACCTTTATTCAGAATAGAAATGTGTGTGGAGGATAGAACAAAATTAGACAAATTCAACACATTGTTAGATTTTACATCATTCAATTTTTCAGAGCCATTGCTAGTAGGCCTTGAATATTTTGAACCTTTCCGATGTTTGCGTCCCCCCCCCGTCTACGTTTAGTTCTAAAGGGACAATCCCAGGTGTTCTTTTGGGAGAGGGGGACCCCGATGCTGCCAGGGATTCGTTATCTGTGCCAGACGATGTATCATCATAAGATGAGGTGGTCCCATTATAGTTTTTGCGTAAAATAGACCTAGGTCTTTTACGTTTCATAGTAGAAGCTGGAGGGTTATTAAACCTCACATGCTTAGCCTGATGCAAAAATGGATTCCCACGTAAATAGTCTTCCTGGTCCCTATGGAATTTCTTCATTTTTCTAGATTTCAATTCAGCATCATATTTTTTTAAGGTCAACTGCTACCTTATTCAGTCTAGCTTCAAATGAGGGTTCCTTTTCAAACACCTTAAGTTTGTCTGCTAGAGCAGTAATACCTGTAAGTCCCCTATCAATTGCCCTATTGTGAAAATTTAGTAATTCAATGACAAAAGCCATAGTGGCTTCCTGTTGTATTTTGGACCAATTTTTGGTCAGTTCATCATCCATACCATTGACATGTGGGACCGTACGAATACGTAATCCCCTAGGGGTGATGTTAGCAGTCTGATATGCCCTAAAGAGCTTGCTGTGCCATACATTAGCACGCAATTGTCTAAGCTGCTTGTTTAAGTCATCAATCAAAACTTGACAAGATGACTCCGAACTACTTGATTCAATGGGTTCAATATTCCCATTATTATTATTGGATAAACCAAATGCCCCTAGGTCATCCTTATCTGCAACCAAACCCGAAATAAGGTTTGATAGATCCATGCTGGTAACCAAGATTTGGAAAAACATATACTGTCAATATTGGTATCAAAACTGAACCAAGACAGTCCAATCAGAATAGTCTCTGTGTAGATAGCTGTCAATAATGGTTATTTGTAGAAAAAAAACACGACAACTATAAACCACAATGGACAATAACAGCAGAAAAAAACACCAAAAATGATGTATAATAGCTGTGTCCACAGCAATTCTAGAAAAAGCCAAAGGTCCAAATACAAATTAGTACAAATCAGCCAAATATGTAATATTGGGAAACATTACCAGGATTAAGGCAGGAGCGGACAAAAAGTTGAAATACAATATATACTGAATTGAGATCCAAATACCCCTATCCAAATAGAGATAAGAGGATAAACCCCAATGGGACCAAGACAGACAATAATCTACTCAAAGTGATAAAGAAAAGATAAACACTTGGAAAAGTATAGCATGTGTGTTATGATTTGCCTGGTGTAGTCAAACACTCGAGCACCCTAAATTGTAGTATGCATATATATTGAACATACCCAAGCATAACACCGCATGCTAATACTATATGGCTAATGCTGAATATAAGGATAATAATGTTAAATACTAGAATAATATTCCATACCTATTATTATATTAAACCAAATAACTTTAGTAATGTGTTCAATGTGTAAGAATTATATAAAACTACAATTGGGACCCCTGAAACAATTTGTAAACCCTAATCATAAATGTACATACCAATCATTACAAAAACAGTAACCTAACTGTGAATGAAACAATGAACAACCTATGTCCATAAATAGTAATGACCTGAGACCCAAAATATCAACAGTATCTATCATATAACTGTCCTATGACAAGTAGTTGTGATTATTACTTTGAAGAATCAAAATCTAACATATTTGGAGAATCTTGACACCAAAGCTGACATACCAACTCAACATCCCCAAGTGTAGAAAATGTACCAGACTGCTAAAGTATAAAAAATAACAACTCAAATGCACATGTAACTATATATGCAATAAGAAATAGGTTCTTGAATACATGTTAATAGAAGACCCCACATACATACTATATAAAGAATTGGTTACATATTGGTATGAATCAAAAATGTGATACCAAAACATTGCCTAAAATGGTAAACATGCATGCTCAAAAAGAATTAGTAATCCAAAACTGTATATAGTGCAGCGTAATTGTAAATGTTTAGTTACAAAAAGATATTCCAACACTTGTTCAAAACAGAACCAGCAAAATACTTGAAACGCTCAAGATGGCTCCCAACTTTACTCAAAAGCCGAGTTGCATCAAGAACATATACATAAAGAAGAAAACCATATGGTATTCCCCATAACAAACAAAAATGTCCAAAATGTCTTAATCCTTGAAGCTGTAAATAGAGTGTGTACACGACATAACAGTCCCAGCATCCAAACAGCGTTGCATAGAAACTCACGAGGAAAATGATGTTAAAGTCTAGAAGCAAATTCCCCCAGTCACATAGCCGGAAGTCCGAAACAGTATATAGTACAAGGTGTTTATAGATGTTGAATGGCAGAAGAAGTTGCCCGTAATTATACAATCCATAACTATTGTTCGGTAATACCCTGGTCCTCAAAAGTATGTATAAAATGTCTAAATCACATCACAGTCCAGTTCCTACACTATACGAGCGTCGTCGCAATTGAATACAGCAAGACGACAGTTAACTCAATATATATATTCCACAAAAAACCTCCAAATGGTGTCGCTTATACTTGCGTATGATCCCTGTTCCATATACGTTAGATGTTGAATGAATCAAAGCCTTGGGTTTCACGAGTATGTCCCTACATCCACCAGCATCAGCCAAGACTAAAAAGGAGTGCTCGATGACTCGACATACATATTACAGCCAAACGGTGATATCAGAGAATCCCTCTAAACTTGGTAGGTAAACCACCGCAAACCCCTAACTGAATGAAAGATAAATGTATATCCATAAAAAACAAGATAAAATAAAATGTGGATCAAAAATGGGAAAAGAACATAACAACTGAAGGCTGCTACAACGAATCCCTGTAGCAGCATCGAAGTCACAGGCCCCAGCAGGAAGTCAAGGGAAGAGTATCAGAAAGAAAAGTCCCCTGCACGTGAGCAAATGCCAGGCTCCACATACCAGAACAGTACAAACCACAAAGAGCCAGCAAAATTGACTTCAAGAGAAATGTGTATTCACAAATACATACAGCAGACAAACCGGTTTCGGCTGGACAGACACAGCCTTCCTCAGTGTTTATAAAAGCACCACACAAAAAACATGCTGTTTAAATATTATAGAGCCATTTCCCATTGGTTGAACATTCATAAATATTCATTAAGTCCAGGTGGGAATAAACCCCCTAACTTGATGATCCACTTTTTTTCTTTATTATTTAAAATATTATGCCACTCAGTTTTATTCAATCAATTCCCATGAATAACATCAATAACCATAAAATTAAACTCCGCAGTGGGATGCATTAAATGGTGTTTGTACAAAGCATTTGTTATTTTTTTGTGTTTAATATTGCTCATATGTTCTGAAATCCGTGTTCTTAGTGGGTGAGACGTCTGCCCTATATAGAATGCTCCGCAATGGCAAGTAGCAAGGTAAACAACCCAATCATTGCTACAATTGGCAAAAAAGCCTAAATCATAAACCCTGGAGCAATTTCTACTAGAGAAAGCCTTAGATGTAGTCACATATTTACAATTTGAACAATGACCACATGGAAAACATCCATATAAGGCTTTGCCTGACAATGTAGTCTGTTTGTGTAAAGAATGTTTGCTATCACAACGCTTATAATGATTAAAATAGGATTTCAAATTTTTTCCATTTCTATATGAAAAAGTACATCTATCCGAATGAAATTGGCAATATTGTGATCAGATTGGAGAATATTCCAATTCCTATGAACACTATCCAGCAAGCAGTTGGTGTTACGAGCATAGGTAGTAACAAATCTAAGTGTAGTTGATGTAGCAGCAGTGTTGTTTCTGTATTGAAGTAAATCTGACCTTTCCATATTGTGTACCTGGTTTTTGGCCATTGTAATATTACCATCTTTGTATCCTCGTTGTTTGAACCTGTCAGTTAAGTCCCTTTCATTCAAACAAAACGTATGTGACTTGGAACAAATACGTTTGGCCCTTATGAACTGAGATTTAGGAATGTTCCTAGTGATATGTGGTGGATGGTAGCTGTAAGCTTGGTTCAGTTTTGATACCAATATTGACAGTATATATTTTTCCAAATCTTGGTTACCAGCATGGATCTATCAAACCTTATTTCGGGTTTGGTTGCAGATAAGGATGACCTAGGGGCATTTGGTTTATCCAATAATAATAATGTAAATATTGAACCCATTGAATCAAGTAGTTCGGAGTCATCTTGTCAAGTTTTGATTGATGACTTAAACAAGCAGCTTAGACAATTGCGTGCTAATGTATGGCACAGCAAGCTCTTTAGGGCATATCAGACTGCTAACATCACCCCTAGGGGATTACGTATTCGTACGGTCCCACATGTCAATGGTATGGATGATGAACTGACCAAAAATTGGTCCAAAATACAACAGGAAGCCACTATGGCTTTTGTCATTGAATTACTAAATTTTCACAATAGGGCAATTGATAGGGGACTTACAGGTATTACTGCTCTAGCGGACAAACTTAAGGTGTTTGAAAAGGAACCCTCATTTGAAGCTAGACTGAATAAGGTAGCAGTTGACCTTAAAAAATATGATGCTGAATTGAAATCTAGAAAAATGAAGAAATTCCATAGGGACCAGGAAGACTATTTACGTGGGAATCCATTTTTGCATCAGGCTAAGCATGTGAGGTTTAATAACCCTCCAGCTTCTACTATGAAACGTAAAAGACCTAGGTCTATTTTACGCAAAAACTATAATGGGACCACCTCATCTTATGATGATACATCGTCTGGCACAGATAACGAATCCCTGGCAGCATCGGGGTCCCCCTCTCCCAAAAGAACACCTGGGGTTGTCCCTTTAGAACTAAACGTAGACGGGGGGGACACAAACATCGGAAAGGTTCAAAATATTCAAGGCCTACTAGCAATGGCTCTGAAAAATTGAATGATGTAAAATCTAACAATGTGTTGAATTTGTCTAATTTTGTTCTATCCTCCACACACATTTCTATTCTGAATAAAGGTCTCAGTTTTATACCTGGGTTTATGATTTCTGAAGATGCACTTGCTCAAGATGTAGTCAACTTTTGCAGATTGCTTAATCTTAAACTATTTTTTGGTGATTCTGGTTATAATGTGGATCATGGTAAATTCACCTATCACAAATCCAGTTTTGTACCACCTATGCATGACACAGTCCATCTGTTTTAAACAGTGTGCTCAAAGATCTACACTACTTCAGTTCTGATGCTGCTGTTAAATATAACAATGTATCCTTCATGGAGAGACAGGCAATATGTGATTTACAGGATAATAAGGATATTGTTATTACTACAGCTGATAAGGGTGGGGCTGTGGTTGTGCAAAACTGGACAGATTATGATAGGGAGGCTCGGAGACAGCTTTTTGATACCAGATACTATTCTTATATGTCTGTTGATCCTACTTTAAGATTTGTCAAATGCATAAAATGTTTTCTTGTTGATGCCAAGGATCGGGCAATTATTAACAATGAAACTTTTCAACATTTGTCTATAGTGGATTCCCGTGTACAATACATCTATTTTTTACCTAAAATCCATAAGAATGCTACTAATCCTCCGGGCAGACCTATAGTATCTGGTAGGGGCTATGTTACAGAGCCACTGTCTATGTTTTTGACCAAATATTTAAAACCTCTATTACCATCTATTAGATCTAGGTTAAAGGACACCATTAAATTTCTGCAAATAATATCAGACACACAACTTGAGGCTGACTGGTTTCTATGCACATTAGATGTGAGTGCACTTTACACGAATATACCACACCAGGCAGGATTGAAAGCCTTGGCACATTGGTTAGATGTTGCCAAATTGTATTCTCCACTGTTCAATTCCTTTTTGATTGACATGGCCAGATATGTTCTTCCATGTAATGTATTTTATTATAAAGATCTGTGTTTCTGGCAAACTAAAGGTACAGCTATGGGGGCATCCTTTGCCCCCATATATGCTGACCTTTTCATGGCTTATGTTGAGTCTATAATCATTTATGACGTCTCCAGAAACACTTTTCTACCTGATATGGACATATGGAGACGTTACCTAGATGATATGTGGTTGGTTTGGAGGGGAACCGAATCTGGACTTGCTGATTTTGTTTTATACCTTAATAACAATGAATGGGGACTGACATTCACTGAACATCATGACAAAAAGAACATTACATTTTTGGATGTTCTTATACACAAGTTGCCTGATGGCACCTTGGATAGTGAAATGTATAGAAAGTTCCCTCAATATAATTCAGTTCTGCATGCTTCCAGTTACCATCCACCACATATCACTAGGAACATTCCTAAATCTCAGTTCATAAGGGCCAAACGTATTTGTTCCAAGTCACATACGTTTTGTTTGAATGAAAGGGACTTAACTGACAGGTTCAAACAACGAGGATACAAAGATGGTAATATTACAATGGCCAAAAACCAGGTACACAATATGGAAAGGTCAGATTTACTTCAATACAGAAACAACACTGCTGCTACATCAACTACACTTAGATTTGTTACTACCTATGCTCGTAACACCAACTGCTTGCTGGATAGTGTTCATAGGAATTGGAATATTCTCCAATCTGATCACAATATTGCCAATTTCATTCCGGATAGATGTACTTTTTCATATAGAAATGGAAAAAATTTGAAATCCTATTTTAATCATTATAAGCGTTGTGATAGCAAACATTCTTTACACAAACAGACTACATTGTCAGGCAAAGCCTTATATGGATGTTTTCCATGTGGTCATTGTTCAAATTGTAAATATGTGACTACATCTAAGGCTTTCTCTAGTAGAAATTGCTCCAGGGTTTATGATTTAGGCTTTTTTGCCAATTGTAGCAATGATTGGGTTGTTTACCTTGCTACTTGCCATTGCGGAGCATTCTATATAGGGCAGACATCTCACCCACTAAGAACACGGATTTCAGAACATATGAGCAATATTAAACACAAAAAAATAACAAATGCTTTGTACAAACACCATTTAATGCATCCCACTGCGGAGTTTAATTTTATGGTTATTGATGTTATTCATGGGAATCGATTGAATAAAACTGAGTGGCATAATATTTTAAATAATAAAGAAAAAAAGTGGATCATCAAGTTAGGGGGTTTATTCCCACCTGGACTTAATGAATATTTATGAATGTTCAACCAATGGGAAATGGCTCTATAATATTTAAACAGCATGTTTTTTGTGTGGTGCTTTTATACACTGAGGAAGGCTGTGTCTGTCCAGCCGAAACCGGTTTGTCTGCTGTATGTATTTGTGAATACACATTTCTCTTGAAGTTAATTTTGCTGGCTCTTTGTGGTTTCCACTTCCCTGAAGACAATGCCCTCTGCTTGTCCCCATCTTCTGCTGAGGATCAGTCTTGAGGTGCAGTCATGGGCATATCCCTGCTCTGAAGATGGACTCGCTCATCCTCCTTTGCCAGTGCCTCAGATAACCAAGGCAATAGTCAGACCTAAGTCACCTAGATCGTAGTCATGGCTTTATCCCTATATGACATGACACTGGCCCAGAAATCTGCACATTTGTAGTAAATCAAACGTTTTGTGAACATTTTGTAAATAAACACATTGTAAATTTATGCAGGTCTAATTTAGATTATATAACATTTTGAGTGAATTTAATACCTTTAGTGTTTATGATGACTTTTAAATTAAAGAGTCACCGGTTAAAACTGCCTTTTTCTAGGAAATGGCAAGTGCATGCTGAAATGTCAGAATTAAGGATACCATGTTATTTTTTCTCTTCTTTGCCCTTAAGTCTCATGTGTGCTAGGTGTACTGTAACACATTTTCTTAACTAATGACCTAGTCCTGTCCAGATCTGCTTCTGTATAAATGTGTACTTTTTTCTTTATACTATAGACCACATCTGGTGAGAACATGCGTGATTTTGCCAAAACTCTGAAGAATAAATTCCGCTCCAAACAATATTTCAGCAAGCATCCACAGAGAGGCTATCTACCTGTGCAGTCATTGCTTGAGTCTAATGCCATAGAAACGTGAGTTCTATTCCTTGTGTGTTATACTGTAGTCAAATATTATACTGTAATTTGGAGATGAGAAAATCAATATGTATTTCTGGTCAGTTCAGAGAATCAAAAGGTAAACTACACAGCATGCAAATTTCTGCACCTCCAGTCTGTCCACAGAAAAGGTGAACTGTATAGGTGTGATGAATACATGTATTATATCATAATGAGAAAGTGCTGAAGAAATTAAGCCTTGTTTGCTGCACGGAGGTTGTCTTCTAATGTATTAATCCACTGGGTTTGATCCAGTACTGTCTTACTGGTATTTAGCTGATGAATAATGTAAATGAGGAAGGTAGTACTAGCTAGCTGTTATAAGCAAGGCCAGTTCCATTGGCATTATAAATGTTATAAATAAGTGCCAACAGAACTACTGTTACTTACCATATTAACAACGCCTTCAATAGACAAATGCACTTCAGACTACTTAAAGTCAACCAGCTGATGCTGGGATAGACTATAGTCAACTGAGTGGCTAATAAACTAACATATATGTGTAAAAAGGGTACTAGAAAAAGGATGCAGTTGATGAAGAATAAGTTTTTTTCACAGAGGCTGCACAGGAATCAGTAACCTATCCTATCTGAAATCTTCTGAAATGGTAGTACCAATGTATATCTGTCTTAAGTGATGCAAAGATGTCTTGTAGTTTACCTATCCAAGGTGGAATAAAGAAAATATATGGATCCACTACAAGAGCCCATGTACCATTAGCTCACAATGCACTTCCCTGCTGGCACTTGCTAATGTTGGCAAGTGCCCTTACTCCCACCACCCTGATTCCAGTGCACTGCCACTAAGCTAACTTTCCTTCGCAGAACCTGACCTTAACCCTAAAACAACTCCTAATCACTCCTTAAACCTAAAATCTTATCCCCTTACTAACCCTAACTCTGAGCCAACTTCCTATTGCTCCATAAACCCCAAATCCCCCTCCCCAAGTTTAACTCCGATCTACTCTCAGTCACTCCCTAAACCTAAAGTCCTCCTTTCCTCAATAAGGCTAAGATTGAGACAATTCTTGATTGTTCCCTAAACCTAAAATGTTCCCACCCCTCCCTAAATGTAAATGGTCCCCTCCCATTTCCTCTTCTCCACTTACCAGTCCTACAGTGAGATCTTCATTGCCTGCGACTGTTCATAGGTAGGTACTAGGCTATCTGCCCAAGGGGCTACGTAAGCCTAGCCAGCAAGGTACTATAGCTTACACTACCCAAGAAAGTTATTTTCCTGTGGCACTGTCCAGCAGAGACACAGAAGTGATCCCCGGGGTGTATTTCCTATTTCCCATCCACTCATCAAGATTTTTCTTAAGACTGCTAATGAAAAACTTTGCTTGACATAGATGGGTAGCTTGTTCCAGAGTATAGGAAGTCTCTGGGACAAGAATCTATACCTCCAGCATGTCCTGTTTATTGTGGTGACAAGGTTTAGCTCCCTGGAGCATGTAGCTGCTTGGAGGGATTGGGATTTCTTTAGGTGTAGCATGTCCAGCAGCTCTGGGTTTGACATAGCTTTATATGTTAGGCAGAGATCACCTCAGAGTAGGCGATATGCTACGGAGTAAAGCTGGAGTTTTTTGAGGCGGTCAGTGTAGGGCATTTGTTTGAGGCCAGTAATCCTCTCTGTGAGGTACTTCTGTGGTCTTTCCAACTGCTGCAGATGTCTTGTGAGGTACATTCCAAGAGGGGCATTGTACTCTATAATGGGTCTAATGAGTGACGAGTAGAGGGGAACAATGACCTCTTTTTTCCTGGATGAGAACCCTTTTATGATGAGGTATGCCACATAGAAGGACTTCCTGACTACTGTGGTGATGTGACTATCAAAGGAGAGACTACAGTCCACCTGGGTCCCAAGGTCTCTTATCACCCATTTGGTGTTAAGTAGATTGCTGCCTATGTGGTAATTCATGGGTACAGAGTTTTTACCGAAGGGGATGACACTGCAGTTTTTGGCATTGAGCTTGATGCCATGGCTCTGACACCAGGCATCTGTCTCAGTGAGGCCCTTCTGTAGGATGTCCACATCATTTGGGGACTTGACTATGGCTCCTAGTTTGCAGTCATCTGTGAACTTCATTAGCCAGAGGCCTTCTGTGTTAGCCTGCACTTCAGAGAAGTAGATACCAAACAGGAGAGGTCCCAGGACTGAACCCTGTGCTACTCCACTTGTCACTGCTTTGAGGTCAGATTTGGAATCTGCAACTTTTACAGTGTGGGTTCTGTCAGTGAGCCAGTTGGCAAACCATCTTGTGATGTAAGGATTTATACCTAGTTTAGTGAGTTTATCTATAATTCCAGAATGGGGAATGGTGTCAAAAGCCTTGGTGAGGTCAAGATAGGCTATGTGAACCACCTTACCCTCATCCACGGCTGTGGTGACTGCCTCAAAGAAGTCGATCAGGTTCAAGAGGCATGATCTGCCTTTCACAAACCCAAACTGGGTGGGATTCAGAGTTTGGAGGTTACAATGTCTTTGTTTATGAGTTCCATGATGATACGTTCCATGGCCTTGCAGACCAGGCTCGTCAGGCTAATAAGTCGATAGTTCCTGGAATCAGTGGAGGCTCCTCCTTTGTGGAGTGGGATAACTGTTGCTGTGCACCATTCAGTGGGCACAAAGCCTGATGTGAGGCTATTATTGAACATGGTTCTTAAGTGGGGAGCCAGTTCATTCTGAAATTCATGTAAAATGCAGCCTGGGATGTTGTCCGGTCCCATGGATGCTGTGATTTTGGCTTTAGAGAGTGCAGCTTTTACCTGCGTAGTTGTGATTACAGGGACTCTGCATTCTTCCTGTATAGATATGGGCCCTTTAGGGGGTGAGAGGGGGGTAAATTTAGCACTGAACCGATCTTCCAGGATGTTGGCAATATCAGTTGGTTCTGTAATTTTCGTGCCTTTGTGCTGTAACTCAGAGCAGATCTGGCTGTTGCCATCTAGATTCTTGACATAGCTATAGAATGCTTTGTGGTTGTCCTTGGATTTAGTGGCGATTTTGTTTTTGTAGCTAGCTTTGGAGGATCTTATAAGGGATCTCAGCTTCTTACTGAGGCTGACCAGGGAGCTCCTCCACTCATGGAATTTTACTCTCTTTTGCAACAGTTTCTTCCTTCTGTTGTACAGTTTGTTTATGGCAGGGGACCACCAGATTGGCTTCCTTTTTTTGGAGGATAGCATCTTGGTTCTGTTTGGGATAGCACGATCCATGCACTCGTGTAAGTGCTTATAGAGTGCATTTGTGTAGGATTCAGCAGTTGTAGCTGTGCTGTCCATCTGCATGGATGTCATGAAGTTCACCACTTCTGTCTTAAGAAGCATGAAGTTGGCTTTGGAGAAATTTTTTACTGTGGTTTCCTTAATGGGGTGGGGGGGTGGGATGTGGATATCAAGGGTGATAAGCTTATGGTTGGATCGGACCAACGAGGAGTTGACTTCAGGTGTGGAACACCGGTCATTCATGTTGGTAATGATTAGGTCTAGGATATTGTTGCCCTTGGTGGGGGTGTGGATAAGTTGATCTAGGGCATTGGAGTTTATGAATTCCAGAAAGCGTTGATCTAAGGAGTTGGTACACAAGTAGTTTTCCCAGTTAATGGTGGGATAGTTGAAGCTGCCCATTATTAGGGTGTTTGGTTGAACCTTAATATTTTACAGTACATCAAGAAAAGAGGAGTGGGAATCTTGGGGCATGGTGGGAGATCTGTAGCAAGCTACAATTTGGATTGCAGTTTTGCCCAGAGTTAGTTGCACTTGGATAACCTCGGATGCATTATGCTGAGCAACTAGCATGGAGGTGTGGATATCTTTAATGAATATGGACACACCTCCACCTTTGGTGTTTCGGTCCAGGTTACATGGCCGAAAAGTGTGGTATGAGTTATAGCCTGGTAGTTCAGGGGTGCTCTCTGGAGCCTTGAATCAGGTCTCAGTCACTGCACAGATATCTATGTTCTCCATATATACTAACCTAAAGAAAAATAATCTTACCCAGCTAACAAATTCCTATAATAACATCGCCAGATTTACCACTGGCAATCCCTTTAGAACCCACCAGTGTCTGAATCTAAGGCAACTAGGCTGGCTTGAACTTCAAAACCAACTGATAGTATCCCAACTCACCATTGCCCACAAGATCTTCTACCAACCCAACAGCACTTCTATACTTTCCAATCTCATCCTCCCTTACAAAAATCTGAATTCCCTGTGCTCTTCTAAGAAACTGCTTGCTTGCATATGCAAGTCTGACAACCTGGCTGGAGACTCTCTTTTTTCTAACACAGTGGGAAAAAACTGGAACCTACTGCCCAATGAACTAACATTACTTTCTTCCTTGCCTCTATTTAAACACAACCTCAAAAAACACCTCAAAACACACTGGTTATGCCCCTGCAGCAACCCTGACTAATCATTTGCTTTTTACTAATTATAGCTCCTTTTACTTCTTATTCCTTCTATTCTTACTTAAATTACTAACACGCGTAATGGATTGTTACATGCTAATTACTTAAATTACTAACACTCGTAATGGATTGTTACATGCTAATTACTTAAATTACTAACACTGTAATGGATTGTTACATGCTAATTACTTAAATTACTAACACTGTAATGGATTGTTACATGCTAATTACTTAAATTACTAACACTCGTAATGGATTGTTACATGCTAATTACTTAAATTACTAACACTCGTAATGGATTGTTACATGCTAATTACTTAAATTACTAACACTCGTAATGGATTGTTACATGCTAATTACTTAAATTACTAACACTCGTAATGGATTGTTACATGCTAATTACTTAAATTACTAACACTCGTAATGGATTGTTACATGCTAATTCCTTGTAAGATAAACTAACTGATGCTCCTAAATTAATATGCTGATAAACTCTCTCTAGTATAAGTATTAAACTTATTAGAGTAATTTCCTACTCTATATTATTATTACTTGTTGTACAGCATACTTTTTATTTCTAGGTAGTATTTCTTGTTGTACTTTTATTATAATCCTTTCTGTTAATTTTTAATTTTAAAGTTCTATAATTGCCGGAGCTTTTCTTCCCAGGCCTCTACTGAAAATGGAAATATATCCAGTTAGACTAGCCCGGTTAACAAATGTAAAATAAAATAAATAAATAAATTTTAAAGAGTGCCTCGAGTGAGTGCATTTTGAGATTTAGACTTCTAGCATTGAGTAGCATTACCCTCAGTTTTTGCTTACCTGCTCCTGCTATGGTGGTGAATTTGTTATTTGAACCCTGCCTAAAAAAGGCACTATAGGGGCAGCAAGAGCCTTAGCCAGTATCCGGAATCCCAGGGGTGACAGGTGTAGGCCATCTGTGGCAAAGCATCGTGGTCTGTCGACCATGTCATCCCAAGCAGACAGATACTGAATCCCCTTAGAATGACACCAGAAGCTTAACCAATTGTTGAAGTCAATAATTTTGTCCTTGTACTGTGATATCATTCTGGGCAATGGCAGAATGCTACTCAGGGCTAGGATCAGACAGCTCTTCCATGTCTCTTTTCGTGTAGTCCAGGGAGGTACATCTCAGGTCATTCACACCAACATGGACAATGACAGAGTCATATTTGCACTTGTTGTGGAGTGACCTGAGTGCGTGGTTTATGTGGTGGATCCTGGCACCTGACAGGCAGCTGACAGTAACCTTCTCCTTGTTTAGCCTGGTGAGTGGGACATCAGTGTGCCTGACTATAGAGTCACCTATGACTAGTGTGTTGGGTACGTTGTTTTGCCTTATTGGCTGTGGTTGAGTGGCACACTGAGTCTGTGGGCTATGTGTCATTTGGGTTGTGTTGGGGGATGGAGGTTGCTTGCATTTCTGCTTTGGAGGTCTCTGTTGCTTATACAGATTATTATTGAGAGCCTCCGCGAATGTTTTTGTGTTACTGTGTGTGGATTTTGGTGGTGTAGATTTAGTGAGACTATGTGATGAGTGTGGTGTGGTGCAAATGTGTACCTTCTCCTCATGACTGTCATGTTCAGTCTTGGTTGGAGAGAGGTTTACCTCCAGTTTAGCTAGATAAGTGCATCTCTCACAGGTTGTAGTGTTGGGTGGTCGGAGGAGAGGGTTGTCTGTGTACATGAGGCAGTTTCTACATTGCCTCAAGATGCCCAGATTCATCAGATAAACAGGAGAGAACACTGGGAGCTGACCCTTGGACATGCCTGAATAAAAAACTATTTTATAGGTTCATAGGTTTATACTAGGCTATCTGCCCTAAGGCATTTATAAGCCTAGCCCAAATTTTTGTGGCTTACGCCACCCCTTATATGAAAAAATACTGTGCCCATTAGTTTGTTGTGCCTCTGTCCAGCAGTGACACAGAGATGATTCCCGGGGTAAAACTATGATCTCCCATCCACAGGTCAAGATTTCTCTTGAACAGAGCCAGCGAGGTGCTCTGCCTCACATGGACCGGGACTCTATTCAACAGCATAGGGAGTCTCTGAGTGATAAATCTATCCCTCCAGCACATCCTATTTATATCCGTGCTAAGGTTTAAGTCGCTTGCTCTAGTGGATGTTCTTCATACCACATTGCTGCAGTCCTAACACTTG
Organism: Protopterus annectens; assembly: GCF_019279795.1. Classification (NCBI taxonomy): domain Eukaryota; kingdom Metazoa; phylum Chordata; order Ceratodontiformes; family Protopteridae; genus Protopterus; species Protopterus annectens. The sequence goes on from NC_056749.1 coordinate 375,692,052, forward strand.
GGGTAGTCCGCTGTCCTGTCGTCGTCGAATACCAAAGTATATGGCTGGCGTCGTCGGTCAGCGCGGCATTAGTCGAGGACAGGACATCAGGGTGTACAAACCGGCGTCATATCCTCTTTCTTTTGCCCTGGCGGATGCAGAGATGCAGAAGCAGTTTGCAAGTTGAGGTTGGCGTCTCAAGTTTTTCAGACGGCCCGATTCAGTTAATCATGCTGGGGGGCTATTTGGTTTTTCTTTTTTGATTTTTTTTGCCTCAGTATTTTAAAGTGAATGTAAAAAAAGGGAATGAAACAAATTTAGTGGGAAACAGATTATTCCTACTGGTGTTACATTCCTTGCTTATACCGTGGTTGGCTACAGGTTAATTTGTTGTTGTGCTAGATTTAACAAGCGCACTATAAAGAAGATTAGGTGTACCAGGATTAGTTTGGGAAGGCGGTGTAATAATAAAATGCCGACAAATGCCTCCGCGATTCTCCAAAAAAGCAAAAGGAAAAACAACAAAGAAAGCCGCAAGAAAAAGAACCTCGTGTCCAGGACGTCCGGTTTTAGAGGGCCCAGGAATTAGACCAGGCCAGAAATTTGAAATTTCTTTGAGACTTCTTACTGCAAGAGGGAGGGCAGCAGAGTGGTGCTAGAGTGGCCAGGCGGAGGCGGCTGGGCTTCTCCAAGGCAGTTTTCCCTCCCTGCTGGGTTTCCCCCGGAGTTTCCCTGCTGTTTCAGGCAGGGCAGGTTTGTTTTCAGGTGCTTTTCTTTCAGGGGTTAGCCAGGTTCTGTTATCAGTAAGATGCCCTAAGATTAAGATAGCTGAATTAGAGATTAGCATTGGCTTAAGATAGCAGTGTTCCTGATTTTGAGTCTTCGGAGTTCTTGGAGGAGTCCTGCCCTCTTTTCGGATGCTTCTGGGATGATCTGGAAGACTTGAGCCTTTTCCTTACTCTGATTCTGATGTAGATGATTCTACTCTTCATGATCTCTCCTATTTTAATTTTCATTGACTCTTCATCTTCTGAGGATCCTTTTGATAGGAAAATTTTTTTTCTACCCTTTCTCTGGCCTTTAGGGACCTTTTGGAATTTCCCGGGCAGAGGATTTAGGTTAGGCTTCTGGTTACCCTGTTTCTAGACCTTGCTCCAGATGTTTTTGAGAGGCTGTTGAAGCCCCTCCTGCTCCAGTTAAACGTTAGTTAAACCGGATATGCCTGAAGCCCTATAGGGTATATTAAAGCCTAAGGTGAGTCCTAGAACAGCAGACCCAGAAAGCAAGTCTCTTAAAAGAAGTTGTTAGGGCCTTCTGTTGTTAATCCTTTGGCTCAGATAGTTTGGATTGGATAGAATATAGATGGGGAAAAATCTTTAGCACTTAACAAAGTGGCTATGACTTGCTTTAGATTGGTTTTGAGTGTTGAAATACAAAACTTTCACTTTCACATTTAAAGGTGAAAGTTTTGGCGTAGGTGTGTGAAAAGATTGTTGGTGTAAAGAGTGTTGGGATTTGGTTCATGTTTTCTTCAGATTGGGTTTGCTGATTTTGCAGGATTTAGTTCATGCATCTAGGGTTCATGGTTTGCATTGGTTTTGGATTGGTTATGCCTTACGCAGGGATGAGGAGGGTGATTAGCTGGTTTAAGATGCGACAGAATTTTGTTGGAAGACTTACAAAGATTTTGTTCAGGTTTGGAAGACAATCTGTTCTAGATGCTGAGGAACACAAGAGACAGTTGTCTATGCTTTATGTTAAAGCAGTTTTAAGTTTTCTAGAGACAAGGCGTAGAGATTGGTGACTCTTTTCAAGTTTGAACCAGGAGTTCTCCAGTCTAGGGACAGGGTGAGGGCTGGTGTAGGCAGAGCTCAGTGCTTTCTACAGGTAGTACAGGGCCTCAGTTATCTTAGTCTTCCTGGTGAGGGCAGGGTCAGTCCTTTCGTAAACAGACACAATGACCTGTTTTTTTCAGCTGCCAGAATCTTATCGTCTGGCAGCACCTTGGGAAGAAGGTTGGGGTTTTTTTCAAAAGCTCCTTTTAATTACCCAAGACAATTGGGTCAACAAAGGAAAAGGTTGGTTTACAGGGTTTTCTCTACATGCTCCAAATAGGGGCAGGCATTAATTTCCATCTCTTCAACACCAAAAAAGAGCTCAAAATTTCCATGTCTCTGTTGCTCAAAGAGGCACCAGCCAATTTTGATGCTCCCTGTAGGGCAACTCATTTATTCTCGCCTGTTCCTAGTATGCTAACGGTCATTCTCACGTGGAGACTGGAGGGCAAAAGTCACAAACTGGTACTTATCTTGACATTCCCTAGTTCAAAATATCAACGTTACAACAGCTTTGCATGGGTCTGGGCTCAGCACTTGGGATGACAACTCATTATCAAGAGCACCTTCATGTTCCATCCTATCACCTGCAGGAACACTGTCAGGTTCTGGCCTTTGGATCATTATCAGCTCTCTGCATTGTCCTTGCATTCTAATTTGCAGCTAGTTATCTGCTCTTGCAAGGAAGGAGCTATATCAGTTCTTATTTGGAATACGTGATAGCAGTGCTAAGATGCCTTTGGTGCTTCAGAACTTGGCTCGGTCCAAATTGGGCGTTGTTCTTTTGCATTTGGTGAGAGTATGAATAGAGCTAAGATGCCCTTGGTATTAACCATAGAAAATAAAAGCAGCTTAGTACCTTCCAAGAAATGCTTGCTGGTCCGGAGACACCTGCAAGCACATTATTCTCTTTTTAAGTCACTACCTCAATCTTGTATTCTCTTTACTTCGTAACTTCAAGCCTTAGGCAAAAGGCACTCTGTATCTCAAACTCACAAACACAAATATCATTCAATATGTACCTCCATCAAATACAAAAACAAACGGGAAGGCTGCAGGTGGCCCAGGAAAATCTCAACTCCAAGGACTCTACTTGCAAGTTTGGACACTGTCATTCAAATATTACACCAGCCATTCAACAATCTTTTGTGGTGGGCTCAGAATGTCACATTCAGACAAGGGACTCTGTGTGACCGGCCAGACGCTGAGTCAGCTGAAGATAATGTGGCCTCTCCAGCAGCAGGAGCTCATCTGAATGGAAATGGTATTCAGATGATGTGGAGTACAGCAGCAGCACCAGTTTGCATTACTGGCTTTCATAAGACAGTGTAACATGGACTGGCTTTCAAGTTTACTTCTTCAACATAACTGTCATGTGTAATAGACAACACAAACTGCATGTGGTCTTATCCCAAATGGGCACAGAACCCAGGTCAGAGAAGGGGCGCGGCAGGTGGAAATGGGACTGCGTTAAAGGAAACACAATCATGTACAAAGGTTTCTGCCAGGAGCAGGCAACTCCTTCTCCTATAAATTGGACAGGTTTGTCATGGATCCCCACAAGGGAAACTGCCATCATCACAGCAAAGTTTCAGAGATGTTTTCTCAACTAAAAAACCAGCATGTGCCGCAAAAGTTCTGCACACTTGGACACAAGTTTTGCGCAAAGGTGTCATCAGACAGCCTGGAGTTGGGAGGCCTGGTGGATGCTTGGAAAAATCTTCTGGTACCAAAGTTTCCACCTTTAAAGATCCTCCCCTCATTGTCATTACAGTCCATTCAAGACAAGCCAAGGATCAAGCTCATCATGCCAGAGCTTGCTCGATGAGACTGGTACCCAGCTCATCTCCCTTTTCTGGAAGTTCTGGCCAGATTCTTTTTGCCCTCTATTTTCTCAGGAAGTTGACGGGCAGGAAAATGGTAAGCTTGGCATATTCTGTTTTCTAACAGCAGGTCTTATTTTGAGGCAAAACAAGTTTTGAACCAACTATCTCAGAAGGTTGGGGATGATTAAGTGAGCCAGAAGACCTGGAAGCAATTTTTAGTTTGTTCAGCAAAAGATTTGATGTTTCCCACCATTGTTTGCTCAGTTTTTTGTGACCCATTCTTTGGACAAAGGTTTGTCTTTTCTTCCATTAAGTCTCTTGGGCAAGAAGGAGAGCTCAATTTTGTGTTGACCCACTCACTTGCAACAATTTCAGTTCAAGTCCAAGAATGGCCACCATTGTTTTTAAGACCCTTTTGCTAGCCAATTTCTCTTTGTTTTGGGAGAATAGATTGCCCCTTGAGAGCATTACTCCTGCTTGGATTGTGTGCAATTTTTGTAGGTTGAAACTCACTTCACAACCTTTTGAGCTTTTTGTGCCTGCTGAATATCTAAAATATTGTATTCCCTGCGCTGCTTTTTTATGCAATTTCTCGTGCAAGAAGGGAAAAGAATTGCGACCCTTATGGTGGAGCCTTTCCTGATTTTCTAATGATTTTCATAAGAGACATTACTTTTGTTTCTTTGCTGCATCCTTAGAGGCAGCCTGTTAAAGGCTTTAAGCCAAACTATTCATTTTTCTTGTATTTTATTTTGTAAAGGGGGCATAAAAAGATTTTCCACAGCTTTGATGTACATTCAGTTGGCATTGCATTTATTAAACCAAAGTATCAGGGTTCAGTCAGTTGTACAGATCCCAAAATTGCTGGAATTCTCAGCTTTGTCCTGGCCATTGCAAAAAGGGGTCTAATTAGTTAGGTTGGAGGTTGCATGATTTTTTCCCATCATCAGGCATGCATTTGTTTCTGCTTTCTGAGTTCTCAGGGGGCAAACTTCCTGTTTTCAAAGGCAGGGTGGCAACTAAGGATATTTGCATAGCAACTTGTTAGTTCACTCTAAAACCTGGGCTGGTTTTCAAGCACCTCTACTCCAATCTAGGGCTGGTTTTGCCTTCAGCTATAGTTTTGGGTGCCTGTGTTACTCCTGCTTATTTATTTTGTGCCAGCCTCCCCTTGCCTCTGCTTTGGTTATTCTTAGTACAGTTTTGTTCTACCATCAAATCTAGGATGTTCGTTGCCAGCTTTGTTGCAGGGCATGTTGTCAGCCTCTACCCTGTGTTGATTTGCCAGCCTCCCTATCCCTAGCTCCTTCTGTGTTTTGAAGTTTTAGGACTGTTACATGGGTGGCGTAGAGTGTAATTTCAGTTTTGTACCATATATTCCATGTAGATGTTGTGGTGTTTTTTTTGGACTTAGCCTTTTAGTTTAGGGTCTTCTGGGGGTGGTTGACTGGCCAAATCACGCGACTTATGGGAATGGTCATTGCATATATATACTATATCGTTGGAGGAGTGACTGTCGCTTTTGGTGGATTTGGATTATTTGAGGTGGAGCATGTCCATTAATTCCGGGTTGGACATGGCCTTGTATGTCAGGCACATGTCACCTCTGAGCAGACGGTATGCAACTGAATAGAGCTGAGGTTTCTTCAATCTGGCAGCATATGACAGATTTTGGAGTCCCTTTATCCTTTTGGTGAGGAACTTTTGGGGTCTCTCCAATTGCTGCAGATGTCGGGCGAGATACATCCTGAATGGGGCATTGTACTCGATCATTGGTCTGATAAGTGAAGAGTACAGGGGAACAATGACCTCACTAGATCTGGATGTGAATCCCTTCATGATCAGGTGGGCAATGTAGAAGGTCTTTCTAACCACTTTAGCAACATGAGTGTCAAAAGAAAGGCCACTGTCAACCTGGGTCCCCAGGTCCCTGATAACCTCTTCTGTGCTTAGTGGATTGCCACCTATATGGTAGCTTGGGGTTACCTTGTTTTTCCCGAAGGGTATGACTATACATTTTTGGCGTTTAACTTCAGGCCATGGCTCTGGCACCAGCTATCTGTTACTGTGAGTCCCTTCTGAAGGATATCCGTGTCCGATGCACTTTCCACTATGGCTCAGTTTGCAGTCGCCTGCAAACTTTGTCAGCCAAAGTTCTCCCATGTTGGCCTGTACTTCTGAGAAGTAGATGCCGAACAATAGGGGCCAAGGACCGGGCCCTGTGGGACACCACTTGTGACCAGCTTGGAGTCTGACATAGCGCCAGCAACTCTAACCCTGTGGTTTCTGTCCTTAAGCCAGTTTGCAACCCATCTTGTGACATATGGGTTTACATTTAAGCTGGTAAGTTTTTCTACAATACCCGAGTGGGGTATTGTGTCGAAAGCCTTTGCAAGGTCAAGGTAGGCTGTATGGACTGCCTTTCCCTCATCAATGGCCTTGGTGACTGTTTCGAAGAAGTCAACCAAGTTCAAAAGGCATGATCTTCCCTTGACGAAGCCAAACTGGGTCGGGTCCAATGTCTGCAAGTCCCCTATATCTTTGTTTATAAGCTCCATTATTATCCTCTCCATAGCTTTGCAGACTAGACTTGTTAAGCTTATGGGGCAGTAATTACCAGGGTCCGTAGAGGCACCGCCTTTGTGGAGTGGGACCACAGTTGCCGTACGCCACTCCTTGGGCATGTATCCTGTGGTAAGTCTGAGATTAAACAGCTGCCTTATGTGTGGGTTTAATTCCTCATTTAGCTCGTGTAGCACACAGCCGGGGACACCATCCAGTCCCATTGATGCTGTGTTTTTAGCTTTAGAGAGAGCAGCTTTCACCTGTGCATTTGAGATGTCTGGGAGGCTACACTCTGCTGGGATAGTTATCTCTCCTTTAGGGGGGGAGAGGGGGGTGAAGTTTGCACTGAACCTGTCTGCCAGTATGTTGGCAATGTCTATGGGTTCAGTGATTTTTGTATCATTTTGGACTAATTCTGAGCATATCTGGGAGTTTCCACCCAGGTTCCTAACATAGCTGAAAAAGGCCTTATGATTGTCCTTTGAATCCATGGCAATTTTTCTCTCAAAATTGGCCTTAGCTGATTTTATGAGTGCTCGTATTTTTTTACTAATAATGATTAGAGGTGACTTCCCTTTTATGGATTTTGTTCTATCATGTAATAGCTTTCTCCTCTTATTGTAAAGTTTGTTAATGGATGGGGTCCACCAGACTGGACGTTTGCCCTTTGTGGAAAGAGTCTTGGTTTTATTTGGGATTGCCTGATCCATGCAGTCCTGGAGGTGTTCATAGAAGGCATTTGTAAGGGCTTCCGCAGCTTGGGTTGTGGTTTCCACTGGCTCAGGGGCCTTGAAGGATACCACACCAGTCTTGAGTAGTGTGAAGTTTGCTTTAGAGAAGTTCTTCACTGTGGTCTTTTTTGTTTGGGGTGGGGGGGGATGTGGATTTCCAGTGAGATTAGTTTATGATCAGATCTCACCAATGAGGGATATACTTCCGGTGTGGAGCATTTTGTCCCCATGTTTGTGATAATGAGATCTAGTATATTTTCTCCTCTCATGGGAACAGTGACTAGCTGTTCCATGGCATTTGAATTTATGAACTCCAGGAACCGTTGGGCTAGAAAGTTAGGGCTTGAGTAATGTTCCCAGTCTATATTCGGGTAGTTGAAGTCACCCAATATGATGGTGTTTGGAGATACATTTATACCCTCCAGTGTCTTCAGGAAGGCTGTGTGGGGTTCCTGAGTTTGAGAGGGTGGCCTGTAGCATGCTACAATTTGTAGAGCAGTTTTGCCTATGGTTAGTTGCACCTGGATGGTTTCCAAAGATTCGTGCATTGCCACCAACCTGGAGGTGTGGGTATCCTTTATGAATATGGATACACCCCCTCCTTTTGTGGTGTGGTCCGGGTTTTGGGGCCGGAACGTATGATATGAGGTAAAACCTAATAGTGCCAGGGTGCTCTCAGGAGCCTTGAACCAGGTTTCAGTTACAGCACAGACATCGATGTTCTCCATACTGAGAAGGGCCTTGAGTGCGTGCATTTTGAGATTTAGACTTCTGGCATTGAGCAGCATTACCCTCAGTTTCTTCCCATTTTTGTTTTCTAGGGTGGTAGGTTTAGAATTTGAGCCTTGCCTAAAAAAGGCACTATGAGGGTGGCAAGAGCCTTAGCCAATATCCGGAATCCCAGGGGTGACAGGTGCAAGCCGTCCCTTGCAAAGCAGTGTGGCTTGTCAAGCATGTCATCCCAGGCAGACAGACACTTTCCTCTAGATAAGTGTGGAAAGTGAGTACAAGAGCTGTTTTTCTCTAAGCAAGTGAGAAAAGTAAGTACAAAAACTGTTTTCCTCTAGGTAATGAGGAAGATTGAGTGCTTTAGTAATTAGTAGCTTATTTAGTGCTTACAAGTTCTGAACAAGTGCTGAGCATGAACAAGCAAATTTAAGTGCTAAAACTAAGAATCTGTATCTGCACTAGATGAGTTACAGGACAGAAACAAGTGCAAATGCAGGCTTTCAAATCAGAAAGTTGAGAGAGATGGAAGATTGCCCAAACGGCCAATAACTACAATTTCTGGGCCAGAACCACTCCTTATGTGGTAGACAGGTTACCTAGTGCTAATCATTCCCACTGATAATCTAGAAGGCTTCACTCCAACACAGAAAGGCTTGGGGGGCTCAGAAGCTTACATACAGTCCTGGATACAGCAAATCTGTATCTGGTACACTAGTTACAGGAAAGGTAGGAAACAGGCTTACAGTTTTTTTTTGTTTTTTTTTGTACAGAAAAGTAGCAAAACAGTAGTAAAAACAATTCACATGCAGTGCAAGCTAGCACACTTGATTATGCAGCAATATTAGACCAAACACAGTTTAAAAAATGCAATTAAATTAAAAAGGACTAAAAGCAAGTGCAGAAAGAGTTTATTAGGTAGAATGTGGTAAAGAGAAGGGACTGGGGGAGTGTCCCAGATCAAATCTACAGTGGGGCAGGCAACTGCAAAAGCCACCAAATTTAAACTACAAACCAAAAATAGGGTGGGTGGATGGGACAAAACAGTTTCAACAGAAATCTAAGCAACAACTAACAGTACGAACTTTAAAACCAAAATAATATTCTCAGCCCTGTATATTTGCCGATCAGTCTCTCAGAACAGTGAGACAACAGTTTCAACAGAGAACTAAGCAACAATTAACAAACTTTATAACCAAAAAAAATATACTCGGCTCTGTATATTTGCAGATAATCTGTAAGGCAGTCTCTCAGAACGCAGGTTCCAGCAATTGTAAGGCAGTAGCTGCATCCTTGATTTCATATTAAAGATTGCGCAGCTTCTTGGCCAAGTGGATGGATGGGGAAACACATGCTGTACCCCTGCTACAAGGTCCTGGATTTTGTAAGAGTTCCAAAATATATCAGGGCAGAAAATCATATCACCATAACTTCAATGCCAAAATGGCAAGATCCTGTCCTTGAGCTACAGAACACTAAGGTGTTTCTTTTGTTGTGGGGTTACTCTGATCAATAAGGAAGCATATTTAAACATCTTTATTAAACATAACATAAACACCCTTATATCAGTTAATATACAAAATGACCAACATTGCCTATCGACTTATCTTCACTTTCTCCTTAAGTATTCCTCTTTCTATACTAATCCATGCAACCTCTCTCCACACCATAAAATTCTATCCATTTTCAAGAATGGCTACATTAACTACTAAACTACAACCCAATTTAAAGGCTTTTCTGACATCTCGCCATCCTTATTTAATATTAGCAATTTACTCGACCCAAAATTCAGAGTTCTCCTCATCAGTAATACACCAAAAATGTTTCCTTACACATTAGTTAGGTCCTCTTCTAAAAGCGACTTCTTCACCTATCCTGCAAGTCATCTCCTACTACTATTTCAAAGTGGTAACATACACCCTAATACCAGCCATCTCACACTCATATCATTAACACCCCTTCTCCCACCCCCAATACCACCTACTAACACTCTAAACGTATATATAATGACGATTAACATTGAGAGTATTTACAACAAAATTACCGAATTCCATCCATGGCTTTCACAACATAACCTTGACATTGTAGCTGTTACAGAAACTTGGCTAAAGCCACTTATATCTGATACTGAAATAGTTCCAACTGGTTATAGTATCCTATGGAAAGATAGACTTCTAAAGAAAGAGGGAGGTGTAGCTTTAATCTATCGCAACTTTCTAACCATTCCAACTTTCCCCAAAACCATCCCAACCTTCGATAACATAGAAATCTTACTAGCATCAATACACATTAACAATAGTAAACACCTGTGCACAGCAGTACTATATATTCCACCAGGCCAAAACATCTCTGTGCTTGAAAACTTTATATCTTGGACCACTTATGATATATATCCTGTGAAACTATAATTTTAGGTGATACTAACATTAATCGGCAAAATGTAGTCTTAAAATCCCCAGGTGACTATATTAATCTCCACAGGTATACACAGCTTGTTTCTGGCCCCACACAAATCCAAAATAAACAACCAGAGGCCACCATAGACTGGATTTTTGTATCAGACTCACATAAATACTCTAATACTGGTACTCTCCATGATGTTCTAAGCGACCATTTACCAACCTATACACTTACAACCCATACTCAAATACCCAAACCCCACACATATAGATTAGCTAGAAATCTAACTAACTTCCATCAAATAACTGTCAACAATTCCCTAAAATCTCAGAATTGGACCCCACTAAAAAACGTTACCATTAGAAGAAGCTGTATTCTATTTTAATAAGATCTTCCTTGACACACTAAATACTTTAGCCCCTATCAGGTTCAAAAGAATAAAACTCAATCATGCTCCTTGGCTCAAAAAACCTACAATGCAAATTATTCTCTCCAGAGAGCGGGCCTGGAAACAATGGCGTAAAAACAAAAACCAAGCAAATGAAATCTGTTTCAAACAACTGTGCAATAAAGCTAAGCATTAGTAAAAAATGACAAAGTTATTTTTCACAACTATCTAATCATAAAAACAACCCAAATAAATTTTGGAAATCAGTCAACTCACTCCTTAAATCTATCATACCCCATTGCATAAGGGTGGAAATACTAATGATTTAACCAGGTACTGACACATTTCCATTATCTCACCATTATCTAAAATACTAGAAAAGTGTCTACATACCCAACTATCAAAGCAACTCACAGACAACTTAGCCCAAACCCAACATGGTTTCCACTCCGCATATAGTACTATTACAGCCTTACTTTCTTTCACCAATACCCTGAACAAAACTTTAGATTCTGGTCTACTGACATCAGTAGTTTTATTAGATCTATTCAAAGCTTTTGACACAGTATCACATATCAAACTAATCCAACAATTAGAAACATTAGGATGTACTGAACATACCATTACCTGGTGTACTAGCTATCTGAAAGATAGACAACAATCTGTCAGATGGCAAAACAATCAATTTGGTTATCTGGTTAATAAAGTAGGCATCCCCCAGCACTCCATTTTTAGACCGTTACTTTTTAATGTATTAATAAATAATCTCCATATTGTCTCCCTACATAGTTCCCTCATCCAGTATGTTGACGATTCTACCATTATATCCTCAGTCAACAACTTCCCAGATCTCCTCAAGATAACACAAACCACCTTCTCAAACATAGAAACATGGCTAAACAAAGCTCAGTTACTACATAATCTGAAAAAATCCAAACTACTGATATTCTTTTTCAAACCACCCCCACAAGAGTTCAAAATCTGCTCCCTAAATAATACTGAAATTGAAGTAGTAAAAACAGCTAAACTTCCGGGCATCACTATAGATAATAAACTATCATTCAAACAACACATTCTTAAAACAATTAAAAAAACTCACTCAAAACTTGGTAAACTATGTAGACATAAACTGTATATGGATAAACCCACAAGAATAAAATTGGCACATTCCCTCCTACCTTCCCACTCCTCTATTGTTCCCCCATCTTTACCAACCTTCAGGCATCCTTAAGCAATAAACTACAATCATACTATTATAAAATTGCCAGATTTGCTTCTGGACTGCAAAACCCCACTCACCACTGGTATGCCATTAAAGAATTAAAATGGTTGGAATTCCCACATTAAATCCAATACACTCAACTAACTCTTGCTCATAAATTAATATACAACCCAAATAACTACCCATCACTACATTCTACATCACAACCCAAAATCTTCTTTCTATTAATAAACAGCTTCTTACCATATGCAAACCCAATAAGGGAGCTTGGACAAAACTTATACTCTTACTCCATAGCAAAGCTATGGAATGCTCTACCCCACCTCCAGAACACAAATTGAGTCTATGAAAACCTTCAAAGTCACCCTAAAAAATCACTCTCTCAATAATTACATATGTCCTTTTGATCAGATCATACCACCATAAACCAACACCACTGAGTTTACTGACTAGAATACCCCTTTTTTAGATTAGTTGAAATACTAGTAAACCAACTGTACTTCTGTGACTTTCTCTTAAAGCATAGTAATCAATAGTTAATCCTTAAGAAACTTCCACAAGGCAAACATATAATCTCCTTCATATTGTACAGAATATACTGTGTGTCATGACTGTTTATATTGAATGTCCTCGACAAGTTATCCATTTATATACTGTACACGTTCTACTGTCATTTATTTTTACAGCATAATGACATTGTACTCTGCATAGTTCTATCATTAAGAAATGTTATTTATATTTGCATGGTTTCTTATTACTGCAAATCTTATCCTGTTGAATAATAACTTTTGTTTAGTTGTTTTGCTGTAGTAATTTTTAATTTGTTACTGGAGCTTTTCTCCCTGGGCCTCCACTGAAAATGGGTTTTCCTGACCCGGTGGACTTTCCTGGTCAACAGATATCAATAAATAAATAAAAATCATGTTTAAAAAAGTGACATGGGTACATATACAGTAATAGAAAAGAAAACATTACATTTCCTCTACTATTTTCATGCAGAATTCATATATGATTTTTTATAACAATTTTCATTCACTCCAGTATTACATAAATTACTCAATTCATGCCTTCCCTTAAGTCTTCCTCCTGAATATTATTTTGCATATAATGTTACTATAATTCCATTTATTTTTATGTAATTATCTCCTTCCCTTTTCTAAAGATGCCACATCTCCTTTATAATATCCAGTAATTCAGTTATATATCATCTATCCATTAATCTTTGAAATTAACTGATAGATGCTATATAATACACAAATGCAATGGAGAGGGGAGGCTGGGCATTGCTGTGCGTATGTAAAATAACTGCAAGCAGGAACTGTGAGGCACAAATGCTATTTGTCAAGGGCATTATAAGGTCCTGTCTATAAAACTATGAACATCTAATAGCTACTTTTCTGTAAGATAGCCAACTGCTCCGAGGCTGCTCCAGAAAGATCGTCAGATGTTATGTTGTGCTGAAAGTACATCAGAAAAGCTCATGACAATGCAAATCTCCGCAATGGAGGGAAATAAATAAAATACAGAATCATGTAGTAAACTGTCAAAAGCATAAATAGTTTGGTATCTGGTGAGCTGTTTCATTTTATAAGGTTATAAAAAAGGGTCACAATATCAGAAGATAATAGCAACAAACCATAAAGGAGCACGTGTTTTGTGAAAACTTAATGATACAAATAGCAGTCTTGCATGGGAGGCATTTGGGACAGTCTGTATATGTAGTTGGCTAGTCACTGAGAAAAAGGCAGCTGACACGGAGAAGACTGAGAAAAACAAATGAGTTACCTGTCTGTGTCAACAAAAAAGGTTAGGGAGATCTCATGGCCTTTGTTTCTAAAGAAAACAAAAAAAACATGTCTGGATCCACTTGCCAGAATCTGCAACAGGGTGTGAAAGTTTGAAAACTTAGGATATCAAGGCATATACTTTTACCATTACCTCAGATTCCTTCTGCAATTTGCATCTGAGTCTGATTCTGAGCTGCCTATTATTTGTCACCTTTGGGTGCCTGTGCAAGGAAACGTACTAGAAGCTCATCAGTATTCCAAAACATAAATTCAGTACAGATGATAAGAGGTAAGGAAGGTTTTTGACTCCAGTTATTGTTCATAGCTAAGTCTCAAAAAGTGCATCCTGACAGAGTCTGGTAATGTAAAATGATGTCTTTTAATAAAAGGAACCATACCATACTTATTACATAAGTGTAATGCTTAGTGAAATACATCTCTTGCTATCATGAAGGCAATGTAATTAGTAAAAGGTGAAAGAAACTATAATTATACTCTAAAGTGATTTCACAGTATTTTAATATAATAACATTGTCGCTCTGTTCAGCCAGCTCTCCTTTTTCGTCTATAATTATAATTATATTTCACTTCACATTTGTAGTGGGAGACAGAGAAGGCAGGTGTTACTAAAACAATCTTACACACTGTGGATAGTCAAAAGAAGTTATTGAATAGTCTAATCTTTCCACTCCTGTATTACAGAATTCCTACGGTACATCAAACCTGATGTGAGCAGTATGCAGGGATGGTGATATTTATCCTTTTTTACAGCGTCTTTCCTGCTAACTGCTACAATCAACTATAAATCCATCACTCCTAAATTAAAACCCCTGTACCACTGCCAGCACCTTGTGACATACAGCCTGCTGGTTCATACATTACTACCAAAGAACACCATGTGGCGCACGCTGTTCAAGGAAGTAATTCATTTTCATATTGAAAGAACGTAATTAAAAATTATATAATCAAGGGGAGAGCCTGCACAAACTAGTAAGTGAACAGCATCATGACCAAACCAGGCCTTCATATACAATACTGTATGCTTTAGCAGTGCCTGGGGGATATCCCTTCAATAAAGGTGCAGTGATGTTAGAGTTAGTTATAATAAATAGAGTGGTGCAGATGATATACCCGAATGGGAGGCATGGGGATCTCTGTCCCCTTGTCAATTTCTGTTTGGTCATACGAGCATAAGGTGTGCATTAACAGGACAAGAGTGAAAATCAGTTCTGGCAGTAAATACAGTGAAATGTGCACATAGACATATTTCTGCTTTAGCAGATGAAAAAAACGTGTAACACATTGCTGCAGGTGAGGAAGAAGAATCCTGGTAGAGACACACCAGATGATAATACTTCTTTATAGCTTATAGGTAGATAAGGTTACGACTGATTTAAATTTGGCTGTTGTTTCTGATTACTGTTCCATATATTGTTAATTTTACATTTTTTCCACATGTGAATGCTATAATTATAATTTATGTTCAGAGTCTACAGTAGTTACAATTCATATTCTTGTATCTTTTAGACATATCCCATATTATCGCAGTTTTCTGGTCCACTCAAGGATCTCCTTCTGCTTTATACCAGGAGCAGGTTATCAAGATATCCTGTTTTCTTTTACAACTTCCTGTATACTGGCCATTGTAGGGGTTCAGTCAGTTCTTGCCCTTTCTGTACTCAGCCTGATAGTGCTAAGCATCTTATGTTTTGGGTAGCAACAACTTGTACTTAGAGAATGCAATGATTCATTATGTGTGAGATGTATTGTTTGAACTTGGCTGCTGCTGTCTCACTCAGAACACATTTGATAGTCAAAACATTCACCCAGCACTCCACCAGCTTATGCAGAGCTTGTTAAGAGACCACTGCCCAAGCCTCCCAAACTAAAGGCTAAGAAACCTCAGGCATTAATTCACACAGCAACACAAACAGATTCACTCATACCTGTGATGAATCAAGTAATGGTGACAAATTGCTCAATATAACTTAGATGAGCAAATACATTACCATTGTTTGTACAGATACATCACATAAGCTCATTTTAATGAATATTATAGCAGTACTACAAAATAATGAATAAACAATACAGAACAATATGCAGTAAAACAGAAATATAGAATGTACCTATTCATATTAGGTAGTTGCTACAGTTTAAACATGCTTCATAGTTCCCTGGTTATTGAGAGGCAGTTGGAAAGTAGGAATAGGGGGAAGGGAATCAGAGTTTGAGGGTATAAGGGGGGTTAGAAATAAAGTGAGGGTGGGAGGGTAAGAGGAAAAGAAGAAGGTGTGGGAAAGGAGGTGTAGTTAATGAGCTGAGTGATAAGAGACAATGAGCTGAGAGGAGGAGTGTCAACAACAGGAAGCAGACTACAGCATATTAAGTTAAAGGGGGATGTGTGAACTAAGTACAAGTTGTCCACCTTTTTAAGAAGGTCGTAAGTTGTTTTCTGAAGTCAGTGTAATGTTACTTACATCAAAACTCAGCTGGGGAGGAGTCCCATACTTTTGGGGCAAAGATAGAAAAGGCATGCACCATCAAAGAAAGAAAGTTCTTTGAACTGTGAGTACATGAGCATTATTGTCATGGGAGTGAAGTCCATATGGAGTATCTCAACGGAATTGTTTGTGGAATATGGGGGTTGAAGCATCATTATAAAGTGTTTGTGTATGAGGCTGAGAAGAACTAGATGAGCACACTCCTTTGTGGGTGGTCATTTGGCATGATTGATTGTTCTGCAGTGGTGTAGTGTCAGAAAGTAAAATGAAAAAAAAATGTGTTTGACAGAGTCTGAAGTATTCTGCAGTTTTTTCCCAGAGCTATACACAGCAAAGGTAAGCATATTCAATTTGGGGTTGGAAGACATTAAGGTATAACGACCTTTCATCCTTCAGGGATGATGAGCTGCACTTTGGTGGTAGCCAGATACTAGCTGACTTTTGCTTTTAGGCTGTCAATGTCCTTGGACATATTAAAGCTTGGGTCTAGGATAATTCCCAGATACTTTAAAAGTCAACTTTTGGAATGGAGAAATAGAAGTGATAGCAGTTTGCTTGGCTTTTGTGTGATGCAGAAAACATGAAATGGTCACTTTTTTACACCACCATGTGTAATTCTTCCTCATTAAATCCTACCATAATTCAGTGACCTTTTCCTCTAATGCTGGTGGTACTTGGCCTACAAATACCTCTGTGTTTAAGGATTTCTCAAAAGCAAATTGTCTTCACTTACTTGATAACCTAAATAAATTCTAATGTAATCCTTCAACAGACTCCCATTGCTAAAGCTGCCACTTTCTTTCTGGCATTTTAACCTCACTTAAATACTTGTATTTATAAGACAGTCCCTATCTGCACCAAATACGATGAGAATTTTAAAAACAAATACTTATGGTGAAATACCTGTAAAAATAAACAATATAGTAAGAGAAAAAAATAATGTTTATAATAGGTCTTATTCTGCTGCCTTAACACCACATTTAAGCAAACTAGTACAGAGCTAAAAGGGACCATTTAGAAACTCAGAGCTGAATATGAATGTAAAATAGCTACCAAAATATAAAATAACTACAAATCTTTCTTTAAATATGTCAGGAAGTCAAGAAGCAACACCCAGCAGTGTTTGGAGCTAGTCCACGATAATCTGACCCAAAGGAAATAGATGACATTCCAGGTGATAGATTCAGAGAAAATTTTACTCTCTTCAGTCATACCTATTCCACAGATTCCACATTTCCAACCATCCCCTTTAAAAACTATGGATAAAATCCTGACTGCTGTCTCAAGATCTAAGACCATGTCATCCACAGGCCGTAATAACATACTAGATTGCCTGATTATCAATACCAAATATGGCCTGTCTGAACCTCTACTTAACTTATTTAATCTAAGTGTCCCCAATGTTTGCATTCGCAATGCCTGGAATCCAGCCATTGTAATGTTGCTATGCAAGGGTGACCCAAAACACGCTCTGGTAACTGTCAACCTATTAGTCTCACTAGGCTCATATATTCATAGGTAGGTTCATAGGGAGGTACTAGGCTATTGGCCCTAGGGCCTATATAAGCCTAGCCAAAAGGTACCCTGGCTTTCGCCATCCAATAAAATTATTTTCCTGTGCCACTGTCGAGCAGAGCCACAGAAGTGATCCCTGGGGTGAATTTCCTATCTCCCATACAATCATCAAGATTTTTCTTGAAGAGTGCTAATGAGGAGCTTTGTTTGATATAGATAGGTAGTTTGTTCCAGAGTATGGGAAGTCATTGGGACAGGAATCTATCCCTCCAGCCTGTTCTGTTTATTGTGGTGACAAGGTTTAGGTCCCTAGAGCATGTAGCTCAGAGGGATTTGGATTTCTTTAAGTGGAGCATGTCTAAAAGCTCTGGGTCTGACATAGCTTTGTGTGTTAGGCAGAGATCACCTCTGAGTAGGCGATATGCGATGGAGTAAAGCTGCAGTCTTTTGAGATGGTCTGCGTAGGGCATCTGTTTGAGGCTGGTAATCCTCTTTGTGAGGTATTTCTGCCACCTTTCCAGTTGTTGTAGATGTCTTGTGAGGTGCATACCAAAAGGGGCATTGTATTCTATAATGGGTCTAATGAGTGACAAGTAGAGGGGAACAATGACCTCTTTTTTCCTGGATGAGAAACCTTTTGTGATGAGGTGTGCCACGTAGAAGGATTTCCTGACTACTGTGGCGATGTGATTATCAAAGGAGAGACTACTGTCCACCTGGGTCCCAAGATCTCTTATCACACTTTCGGTGTTAAATAGACTACCACCTATGTGGTAGTTCATGGGTACAGAGTTTTTATCAAAAGGGATGACAATGTACTTTTTGGCATTGAGCATGAGGTCATGGCTTTGACACCAGGCATCTGCCTCAGTGAGGCCCTTTTGTAGGATGTCCACATCTTTTTGAGTTTTAATTATGGCTCCTAGTTTGCAGTCATCTGTGAAATTCATTAGCCAAAGACCTTCTTTGTTAGCCTGTATTTCAGAGAAGTAGATACAAAACAGGAGAGGACCCAGGACTGAACCCTGTGGTACTCCACATGTCACTGGTCTGAAGTTCGATTTGGAGTCTGCTACATTCACAGTGTGGGTTCTGTCAGTGAGCCAACTGGCAACCCATCTTGTGACATAGGGATTTATACCTAGTTTAGTGAGTTCATCTGTAATTCCAGAGTGGGGGATGGTGTTGAAAGCCTTGGCGAGATCTAGATAGGCTGTGTGAATCACCTTACCCTCATCTATGGCTTTGGTGACCACTTCAAAGAAGTCTATCAGATTTAGGAGAATTGATCTGACTTTTACAAACCCAAACTGGGTGGGGTCCAGAGTTTGGAGATTACCAATGTCATTGTTTATAAGTTCCATGATGATACATTCCATAGCCTTGCAGACCAGGCTTGTCAGGCTAATGGGGCGGCAGTTTCCGGGGTCCGTGGTGGCTCCCCCTTTGTGGAGTGGAATAACTGTTGCTGTGCACCATTCAGTGGGCACATAGCCTGAGGTAAGGTTATGATTGAACATGGTACTTAGGTGGGGTGCCAATTTGTTCTCTAGTTCATGTAGAACGCAGCCTGGGATGTTGTTAGGTCCCATGGATGCTGTGTTCTTGGCTTTGGAGAGTGTGATTTTTACCTGTGCAGCTGTGATTACCGGAACTTCTGGTATAGAGATACGCCCTTTAGGGGATGAGAGGGGAGTAAAGTTAGCACTGAACCTATCTACCAGGATGTTGGCAATATCAGTTGGTTCTGTATATTTAGTGCCATTGGGCTGTATCTCAGAGCAGATCTGAGTGTTGCCACTGAGATTCTTGACATAGCTATAGAATGCTTTGTGGTTGTCTTTAGAGTCTGTGGCAATTTTGTTTTTGTAACTAGCTTTGGAGGATTTCTTCTTACTGAAGCTGACCAGCGAGTTCCTCCAATCATGGAATTTTTCTTTTTTTTGCAACAGTTTCTTTCTCCTATTGTAGAGTTTGTTTATGGCAGGGGACCACCAGATTGGCTTCCTTTTTTGGGGGGATAGCATCTTAGCTCTGTTAGGAATTGCACGATCCATGCCCTTGTGTAAGTGCTTATAAAGTGCATTTGTGTAGGATTCATCAGTCATACTCTATTGTCCATCAGCATGGGTGTCATAAAGTTTGCCACTTCTGTCTTAAGAAGCGTGAAGTTGGCTTTGGAGAAAATTTTTATGGTGGTTTCCCTAATGGGTGGGGTGGAGGAGGGATGTGGATGTCTAGGGTGGTCGGATCTGACCAACGAGGAATTGACCTTTGGTGTGGAGCACCGGTTGCCCATGTTGGTAATAACCAGGTCTAGGATATTGCTGCCCCTGGTGGGGGTGTGGATAAGATGATCCAAGGCATTGGAATGTATGAATTCCAGAAAATGTTGAGCACAAGAGTTGGTACATGAGTAGTTTTCCTAGTTAATGGTGGGGTAGTTGAAATCACCCATTATTAGGGTGTTAGGTTGTACCCTAATATTTTCCATTGTATCAAGAAATGAGGAGTGGGAATCCTGGGGCATGGTGGGGGGATCTGTAGCAAGCTACAATTTGGATTGCGGTCTTGCCTAGAGTTAGTTGCACTTGGATAATCGCGGATGCATTATGCTGAGCAACTAGCCTGGAGGTGTGGATATCCTTAATGAATATGGACATGCCTCCACCTTCAGTGTTTCAGACCAGGTTAGGTGGCCTAAAGGTGTGGTATGAATTATAGCCTGGTAGTGCAGGGGTACTCTCTGGAGCCTTAAACCAGGTCTCTGTCACTGTACAGATGTCGATGTTCTCCATTTTAAGGAGTGCCTCGAGTGAGTGCATTTTGAGGTTTAGACTTCTAGCATTGAGTAGCAATATCCTCAGATTTTGCTTGCTTGTACCTGTTATGGTGGTGAATTTGTCATTTGAACCTTGCCTAAAAAGGCACTATAGGGGTGGCTAGAGCTTTAGCCAGTATCTAGAATCTCAGGGGCAACAGGTGCAGGCCATCTCTGGCAAAGCATTGTGGTTTGTCGATCATGTCATCCAAGGCAGACAGATACTGGATCCCCTTAGAATGACACCAGAAGCTTAGCCAATTGTTGAAGTCAATCATTTTGTCCTTGTACTGTGGTATCATTCTGGGTGATGGCAGATGCAACTCAGGGCTAGGGTCATAGCTGCCTGGGCTAGAAGATTGGACAGCTCCTCCATGTCCCTTTTCATGTAGTCCAGGGAGGTATGTCTCAGGTCATTCAAACCAACATGGACAATGACAGAGTCATATTTGTACTTGTTGTGGCGTGACCTGAGTGCATGCGATATGTGGTGGATCCTGGCACCTGACAGGCAGCTGACAGTAACTGTCTCCTCATTTAGCCTGGTAAGTGGAACATCAGTGTGCCTGACTATAGAGTCACCTATGACTAGAGTGTTGGGTATGTTGTTATGCCTTATGGGCTGTGGTTGAGTGGCACACTGAGTTTTTGGGCTATGTCTCATTTGGGTTGTGTTGGGGGGTGGAGGTTGCTTATGTTTCTGCTTTGGTGGTCCCTGTTGCTTGGGCAGGTTTTTAATGAGAGTCTCTGTGAATGTAGGTGTGTGCTTTGTGTTTCCATGTGTGTGTTTTGGTGGTGTAGGTTTTGAGGGACTATGTGATGAGTGTGGTGTGGTGCAAGTGTTTACCTTCTCCTCTTGACTGTCTAGTCCAGTCTTGGGTGAAGAGAGCTTTGCTTCCAGTTTGGCTATATAAGTGCATCTTTCACAGGTTGTAGTGTTGGCTGGTAGGAGGAGAGGGTTGTCTGTGTACATGAGGCAATTGCTGCTTTGATGTGCAGATTCATCAGGTAGACAGGAGAAAACACTGGGAGCTGAACCTTAGCTCAGCCAAGCTCCTTGTGGTGTCCTGCAGAGTACTGTAAGCAGCAGCGACAAAAGAGTGACTTTTCAATAGATATAAGTATTTTTTTCTCTGCATTTTCTCCTGCGAATGCTAGTCTCACCGAAAAGCAATTTCTGGCATTTCTGAGTTGTTTTCTGCATACTAAAACTGTTTTTTTTGCTGTTTTGCTGTTAGCACTTGATTAAGTCATTTAAGTCGTTTTTGTATTGTCTAACTGTTGTAGGCTACACACTAAAGTGCGCTAGCCTGATAGAAGCATTTAAAGTGTTTTTTGTTAAAACTCATTGTATCCCTGTCTAAAAAAGAAAAGAAACAAAAAAAAAATATTCTTATTTCCCGCCATTTCTAAGCTAGTCTAGTCCAGTTTTCAGGCTCTGCTGAAATCAGGACTGTGGTATAAGTTCCTGTGTTGCCCATATCCTTACTTGGATAGGACGAAGTTTCTCTGTTTACCACTGAGAGTGGGGAGCTTTGAGCAGCTTATCTGTCCTGGAGGAGTGGTCACAGCCCAGCAACTTGTAGTTTATTGGCCGTTTGGGCTAATTCCTAACTGTTTCATCTCCCTGCCTTAAATACCGCATTTGCACGGTTTTCCGCTTGTATTATACTCAGCCAAGCTCTCATGGCGTCCTGCAGAGGACTGCAAGCAGCAGAGTGACAAAAGAGTGACTTTTCACCAGATATAAGTATTTTTTTCTCTGCATTTTCTCCTGTGACTGCTAGTGTCATCGCAAAGCGATTTCTGGCATTTCTGAGCTGTTTTCTGCATACTAAAACTTTCTTTTGCTGTTTTTTCTGTTATAACTTGAGTAAGTCATTTAAGTCATTTTTTGTACTGTCTTAACTGTTGTAGGCTACACACTAAAGTGCGCTAGCCTGATAGAAACATTTAAAGTGTTTTTTGGTAAAACTCATTCTATCCCTGTCTAAAAAAGAAAAAACAAAAAAAATATTCTTGTTTTACACCTTTCTAAGCTAGTCTAGTCCAGTTTTCAGGCTCTGCTAAATTCCGGACTGTCGTATAAGTTCCTGTGTTGCCCATATCCTTACTTGGATAGGAGGAAGTTTCTGTGTTCACCAGTGAGAGTGGGGAGCTTTGAGCAACCTATCTGTCCCTGGAGAAGTGGTCACAGCCCAGCAACTTGTAGTTTATTGGCCTTTTTGGGCAAATTCCTAGCTTTCATCTCCCTGCCTTAAAACCCACATTTGCCCAGTTTTGCATTTGTGTTCTACTCAGCCAACCTCCTTGTGGTGTCCTGCAAAGTACTGCAAGCAGCAGAGTGACAAACGACTGACTTTTCACCAGAAATAAGTATTTTTTTCTCTGCATTTTCTCCTGCGACTGCTAGTCTCAGCGAAAAGCGATTGCTGGCATTTCTGACCTGTTTCTGCATACTAAAACTGTCTTTTTGCTGTTTTTGCTGTTAGCACTTGATTAAGTCATTTAAGTCATTTTTTGTACTGTCTTAACTTTTGTAGGCTACACACTAAAGTGCGCTAGCCTGATAGAAACATTTAAAGTGTTTTTTGGTAAAACTCATTCTATCCCTGTCTAAAAAAGAAAAAAAAAATATTCTTGTTTTACACCTTTCTAAGCTAGTCTAGTCCAATTTTCAGGCTCTGCTGAATTCAGAACTGTGGTATAAGTTCCTGTATTGCCCATATCCCTACTTGGATAGGAGGAAGTTTCTCTGTTTACCAGTGAGAGTGGGGAGCTTTGAGCAGCCTATCTGTCCCTAGAGGAGTGGTCACAGCCCAGCAACTTGTAGTTCATTGGCTGTTTAGGGCTAATTCCTAGCTCTTTCATCTCCCTGCCTTAAAACCCGCATTTGCTCGGTTATGCGCTTGTATTCTACTCAGTCAAGCTCTTCGTGGTGTCCTGCAGAGCACTGCAAGCAGCAGAGAGAAAAAAGAGTGACTTTTCACCAGATATAAGTATTTTTTCTCTGCATTTTTTCCTGCAACTGCTAGTCTCACCGAAAAGTGTTTTCTGGCATTTCTGAGATGTTTTCTGCATACTAAAACTGTTTATTTGCTGTTTTTGCTGTTAGCACTTGATTAAGTCATTTTTGTACTGCCTTAACTGTTGTAGGCTACACACTAAAGTGCACTAGCCTGACAGAAGCATTTAAAGTGTTTTTTTGTTAAAACTCATTGTATCCCTGTCTAAAAAAGAAAAAAATATATTCTTGTTTCCTGCCTTTTCTAAGCTAGTCTAGTCCAGTTTTCAAGCTCTGCTGAATTCAGGACTGTGGTATAAGTTCCTGTGTTGCCCATTCCCTTACTTGGATAGGAGGAAGTTTTTCTGTTCACCAGTGAGAGTGGGTAGCTTTGAGCAGCCTATCTGTCACTGCAGGAGTAGTCTCAGCCCAGCAACTTGTAGTTTATTGGCCGTTTTGGGCTAATTCCTAGCTCTTTCATCTCCCTGCCTTAAAACCCACATTTGCTCAGTTTTGTGCTTGTATTCTACTCAGCCAAGCTCCTTGTGGTGTCCTGCAGAGCACTGCAAGCAGCAGAGTGACAAAAGAGTGACATTTCATCAGATATAAGTATTTTTTTCTCTGAAGTTTCTCTTGCAACTGCTAGCCTCGCCGAAAAGTGATTTCTGGCATTTCTGAGCTGTTTTCTACATACTAAAACTGTTTTTTGCTGTTTTTGCTGTTAGCACTTGACTAAGTTGTTTAATTTGTTTTTTGTACTGTCTTAACTGTTGTAGGCTACACACTAAATGCGATAGCCTGATAGAAGCATTTAAAGTGTTTTTTTTAAACTCATTGCATCCCTCTCTAAAAAAGAAATAAAAACAAAAAAATCTTGTTTCCCACCTTTTCTAAGCTAGTCTAGTCCAGTTTTCAGGCTCTCCTGAATTCAGGACTGTGGTATAAGTTCCTGTGTTGCCCATATCCTTACTTGGATAGGAGGAAGTTTCTCTGTTCACCCGTGAGAGTGGGGAGCTTTATGCAGCTTATCTGTCCCTGAAGGAGTGGTCACAGCCCAGCAACCTGTAGTTTAATAGCCATTTTGGGCTAATTCCTAGCTCTTTCATCTCCCTGCCTTAAAACCCGCATTTGCGCAGTTTTGCACTTGTATTCAACTTGAGGACACAACAAGAAGCATGGCTAAGTAGAATACAAGTGCAAAACTGCGCATTTGCGCAGTTTTGCACTTGTATTCTACTTAGCCATGCTTCTTGTTGTGTCCTCAAGAGTACTGCAAGCAGCAGAGCGACAAAAGAGTGACTTTACACCAGATATAAGTATTTTTCTCTGCATTTTCTCCTGCGACTGCTAGTCTCGCTGAAACATGATTTCTGGCATTTCTGAGCTGTTTTCTGCATACTAAAACTGTTTTTTTGCTGTTTTTGCTGTTAGCACTTGATTAAGTCATTTTTTGTACTGTCTTAACTGTTGTAGGCTACACACTAAAGTGTGCTAGCCTGATAGAAGTATTTAAAGGGTTTTTTGTTAAAACCCATTGTATCCCTGTTTAAAAAAAGAAAAAAATCTTGTTTCCTGCCTTTTCTAAGCTAGTCTATTCCAGTTTTCAGACTCTGCTGAATTCAGGACTGTGGTATAGGTTCTTGTGTTGCCCATATCCTTACTTGGATAGGAGGAAGTTTCTCTGTTCACCAGAGAAAGTGGGGAGCCTTGAGCAGCCTATCTGTCCATGGAGTAGTGGTCACAGCCCAGCAACTTGTAGTTTCTTGGCCGTTGTGGGCTAATTCCTAGCTCTTTCATCTCCCTGCCTTAAAACCCGCATTTGCACGGTTTTGCTCTTGTATTCTACTCAGCCAAGCTCTCGTGGTGTCCTGCAGAGCACTGCAAGCAGCAGAGTGACAAAAGAGTGACTTTTCACCAGATATAAGTATATTTTTCTCTGCATTTTCTTCTGTGACGGCTAGTCTCGCCAAAAAGCGATTTCTGGCATTTCTGAGCTGTTTTCTGCATACTAAAGCGTTTTTTTTTTTTTTTTTGCTGTTTTTTCTGTTATAACTTGAGTAAGTCATTTAAGTAATTTTTTGTACTGTCTTAACTGTTGTAGGCTACACACTAAAGTGTGATACCCTTATAGAAGCATTTAAAGTGTTTTTTGTTAAAACTCATTGTATCCCTGTCTAAAAAAGAAAAAAAAAAACAAAAAAAAATATTCTTGTTTCCCACCTTTTCTAAGCTAGTCTAGTCCAGTTTTCAGGCTCAGCTGAATTCAGGACTGTGGTATAAGTTCCTGTGTTGCTCATAACCTTACTTGGATAGGAGGAAGTTTCTCTGTTCACCAGTGAGAGTGGGGAGCTTTGAGCAGCCTATCTGTCACTGGAGGAGTGGTCACAGCCCAGCAACTTGTAGTATATTGGCCGTTTTGGGCTTTCATCTCCCTGCCTTAAAACCCACATTTGCGCAGTTTTGCACTTGTATTCTACTCAGCCAACCTCCTTGTGGTGTCCTGCAGAGAGTGACAAAAGACTGACCTTTCACCCGATATAAGTATTTTTTTCTCTGCATTTTCTCCTGCGACTGCTAGTCTCACTGAACAGCGATTTCTGGCATTTCAGAGCTGTTTTCTGCATACTAAAACTGTTTATTTGCTGTTTTTGCTGTTAGCACTTGATTAAGTCATTTTTTGTACTGTCTTAACTGTTGTAGGCTACACACTAAAGTGCGCTAGCCTGATAAAAGCATTTAAAGTGTTTTTTTTTGTTAAAACTCATTGTATCCCTGTCTAAAAAAGAAAAAAACAAAAAAATATTCTTGTTTGTTTCTAGCCTTTTCTAAGCTAGTCTAGTCCAGTTTTCAGGCTCTGCTGAATTCAGGACTGTGGTATAAGTTCCTGTCTTGCCCATATCCTTACTTGGATAGGAGGAAGTTTCTCTGTTCACCAGTGAGAGTGGGGAGCTTTGAGCAGCCTATCTGTCCCTGGAGGAGTGGTCACAGCCCAGCAACTTGTAGTTTATTGCCCGTTTTGGGCTAATTCCTAGCTCTTTCATCTCCCTGCTTTAAAACCTGCATTTGCGCGGTTTTGCACTTGTATTCTACTCAGCCAAGCTTCTTGTGGTGTCCTGCAGAGTACTGCAAGCAGCAGAGCGACAAAAGACTGACCTTTCACCAGATATAAGTATTTTTTTCTCCGCATTTTCTCCTGCGACTTCTAGTCTCACCGAAAAATGATTTCTGGCATTTCAGAGCTATTTTCTGCATACTAAAACTGGTTGTTTGCTGTTTTTGCTGTTAGCACTTGATTAAGTAATTTTTGTACTGTCTTAACTGTTGTAGGCTACACACTAAAGTGTGCTAGCCTGATAGAAGCATTTAAAGTGTTTTTTGTTAAAACTCATTGTATCCCTGTCTAAAACAGAAAAAATATATATATTCTTGTTTCCTGCCTTTTCTAAGCTAGTCTAGTCCAGTTTTCAGGCTCTGCTGAATTCAGGACTGTGGTATAAGTTCCTGTGTTGCCCATATCCTTATTTGAATAGGAGGAAGTTTCTCTGTTAACCTGTAAGAGTGGAGAGGTTTAAGCAGCCTATCTGTCCCTGGAGGAGTGGTCACAGCCCAGCAACTTGTAGTTTATTCGGCGTTTTTCGGTTAATTCCTAGCTCTTTCATCTCCCTGCCTTAAAACCTGCATTTGCGTGGTTTTGCACTTGTATTCTACTCAGCCAAGCTCCTCGTGGTGTCCTGCAGAGTACTGCAAACAGCAGAGCACAAAAGAGTGACTTTTCACCAGATATAAGTATGTTTTTCTCTGCATTTTCTCCTGCGACTGCTAATCTTGCTGAAAAGCGATTTCTGAGCTGTTTTCTGCATACTAAAACTGTTTTTTTTTTTGCTGTTTTTGCTGTTAGCACTTGATTAAGTCATTTAAGTTGTTTTTTGTACTGTCTCAACTGTTGTAGGCTACACACTAAAGTGCGCTAGCCTGATAGAAGCATTTAAATTATTTTTGTTAAAACCCATTGTATCCTTGTCTAAAAAAGAAAAAAAAACAAACAAAAAAATATTCTTGTTTCCCGCCTTTTCTAAGCTAGTCTAGTCCAGTTTTCAGGCTCTGCTGAATTCAGGACTGTAGTATAAATTCCTGTGTTGCCCATATCCTTACTTGGATAGGAGGAAATTTCTCTGTTCACCAGTGAGAATGGGGAGCTTTGAGCAGCCTATCTGTCCCTAGAGGAGTGGTCACAGCCCAGCAACTTGTAGTTTATTGGCCGTTTTGGGCTAATTCCTAATTCTTTCATCTCCCTGCCTTAAAAACCGCATTTGCGCGGTTTTGCATGGTTTTGCGCACCGTGCAGCTCCGGTTAGCTAGGGTTAAACTATTCCAGGCTCCACGAAGTCTGCTCTTCAAGTTTTCCTTTAAAACTAGTCAAACTCTCAAATTAAGCACTCTACCTTCCATTTACAGCCCAGCACTTGCTCCAAGCACTCAGTAAGCACTGATAAACGCTAACACAACACCTTCCCCTTTACTATACAGTAGTACAAGGCTCCCTAGTTCGCCCATACAGGACAATCAGTAAAACAGTTCAGCTACCCATACAGGCATGTCCAAAGGGCAGTTTCAGGTATACTCTCCAAGCCAGCTGGTGAATATGGGAATCTTGAGGCAATGTTACAATTGCCTCATGTACACGGACAACCCTTTCCTCCTTCCAACAAACACAAATGTGTGTGAGAGATGCAACTATACAGCCAAACTGGAGGCCAGACTCTCTCAACCCATGACTGGAACAGCCAACCAGGAGGAGAAGGGAGACACTTGCACCACACTTCCAGTCTCACATAAAACAGTCACACATGCACCAGCAAACAACAAACATAAATACACAAAAACATACTCGGAGGCTCTAAATAAAAATCTGCCTAAGCTGCAGAGACCTCCAAAGCAGACATTCAAGCAACCTCCACCCTTAAACAACAACCACGTATCACGTACTTCACAAAGTCGGTGTGCCACGCTACCACAGTCCTTCAGGCATAACAACACACCCAATACACTAGTAATAGTTGACTCTGTTGTCAGGCACACTGACGTCCCACTCACTAGACTGAACAAGGAGAAGGTTACTGTAAGTTGCCTGTCGGGTGCCAGGATCCGTCACATAACACAAGCACTTAGGTCACTCCAAAACAAGTACAAATATGACTCTGTCATTGTACATGTTGGTGTGAACGACCTGAAACGTACCTCCCTGAACTACATGAAAAGAGATATAGAGGAGCTCTCTGATCATGTAGCCCAGGCCGGTATGACCCTGAGTAGTATCTTGCCCTCACCAAGAATGATGCCACAGTATGAAGAACAAATTATCAGTTTTAACAATTGGCTAAGCTATTGGTGTCATTCAAAGGGGATCCAGTGCCTGTCAGCCAGGGACGACATGCTCGACAAGCCACACTGCTTCACCAGAGATGGCTTGCACCTGTCGCCCCTAGGCTTTTGAATACTGGCCAAGGCTCTTGCTACCCCCATAGTGCCTTTTTTAGGCAAGGCTCAAAAGACAAACCCACCTCCATAAACAATACAAGAAACCAAAAACTGAGGGTAATGCTACTCAATGCCAGAAGTCTAAACCTCAAAATGCATGCACTCGAGGCACTCCTTAGCATGGAGTAAATCGATATCTGTGCAATAACAGAAACCTGGTTCAAAGCTCCAGGGAGCACCCTAGCACTACCAGGCTACAACTCATACCATACCTTTCGGCCCCAGAACCAGGACCAAATTACAAATGGAGGGGGTGTGTCCATTTTCATAAAGGATTCCCACGCCTCCAGGTTAGTAGCACAGCACGAGGCCTCAGAGACCATCCATGTGCAACTGTCAGTGGGCAAAGCTGCTTTCCAGATCATAGCCTGCTACAGATGACCTACCTTGTCTCAGGACCCCCACTCAGCATTCCTGAGAACATTGGAAAATACAAAGGTCCTACCTAACACCATGATATTGGGAGATTTCAACTACCCAAACAATGACTGGGATAACTAGTCGAGTGCAAACTCCTTTGCCCAATGCTTCCTAGAGTTTATAAACTCAAATGCCCTGGAACAGCTGGTCACCACACCCACAAGAGGTGATAACATACTGGACCTGATAATCACCAACATGGGGGATCAGTGCTCCACACCAGAGGTAAACCCCTCAATGGTAAGATCAGATCATAAACTAATCACACTGGACATCCACATCCCGAACCCCCCCCCAAGTCAAGGAAACCACTGTGAAAAACTTTTCAAAAGCCAACTTCGCACTTCTCAAGACCGAGGTGGAAAGTTTCATAGCCATTTGCTAAAGGATAATGCTGCCTAAACTGCAGAATCCTTTACAAGTGCATTCTATGAGCATCTATAGGGATGCATGGATTGAGCCATCCTAAGTAAAACCAAAACTCACTCTTCCAAAAAAAGGAAACCAGTCTGGTGGTCCCCGGCCATAAATAAGCTTTACAACAGAAGGAGGAAACTACTACATGATAGAGCTAAATCCCAAAAAGGAAAGGCATCACTGATCAATATTAGCAAGAAACTACAATCCCTCATAAAATCATCCAAGGCCAGTTTCAAAAGAAAAATTGCAAAGGACTCTAAAGATAACCACAAAGCCTGCTTTAGCTATGTCAAAAGTCTAGGTGGTAACCCTCAGATATACTCTGAGCTAGTGCAAAATGGCAAAAAATACACTGAACCAACTGACATTGCCAACATCCTGGCTGACAAGTTCAGTGCAAACTTTACCCCCCCTCACCCCCAAAAGCGCCTGTGTCCATTCCAGAAGAATGCAGAGCCACATACATCATGGACACGCAGGTAAAAATAGCCCTCTCCAAAGCTAAGAACACAGCATCAATGGGACCGGATGGTGTCCCAGGCTGCGTCTTACACGAACTCTAAAAGGAACTGAACCTGCATCCAAATTCACTGTTCAGACTCAGCCTTACCACAGGCTATGTACCCAAAGAATGGCGTACAGCAACAGTCATCCCACTCCACAAAGGTGGTGCCACAACAGAACCTGGGAACTATCGTCCTATAAGCCTGACTAGCCCGGTCTGCAAAACTATGGAGCGAATCATCATGGAACTCATAAACAGAGACATTGGGAACCTCCAGACACTAGACCCTACCCAATTTGGCTTTGTTAAAGGCAGATCCTGCCTCCTAAACCTAGTGGACTTCTTTGAAGCAGTCACCAAGGCCATAGATGAAGGAAAGGTAGTCCACACAGCCTACCTGGACCTCGCTAAGGCCTTCAACACCATTCCTCACTCTGGCTTCATAGATAAGCTCACCAGCTTGAACATTAACCCCTATGTCACGAGATGGGTGGCCAACTG
The DNA here is from genome assembly GCF_019279795.1 of Protopterus annectens. Classification (NCBI taxonomy): domain Eukaryota; kingdom Metazoa; phylum Chordata; order Ceratodontiformes; family Protopteridae; genus Protopterus; species Protopterus annectens. The sequence goes on from NC_056749.1 coordinate 375,722,736, forward strand.
GCTCACAGATAGAACACACATGGTCAGAGTCGCGGGTGCCATGTCTGACTCTAAACCAGTTACAAGTGGCGACCCACAGGGCTCAGTCCTGGGACCCCTCCTGTTCGGTATGTACTTCTCTGAGGTACAGGCAAGCACGGGAGGACTATGGCTGACCAAGTTCGCAGATGACTGCAAACTGGGGGCCATAATCGACTCACTGGCTGACACAGACACCCTCCAGAAGATTCTCACAGCGACATATACCTGGTGTCAAAACCATGGCCTCAAGCTGAATGCCAAAAAATGCATAGTCATCCCCTTTGGGAAAAACAAAGTGCCCATGAATTATCACATAGGTGGTAATCCACTAAGCACGGAAGTTGTAATTAGGGACCTGGGGACCCAGGTAGATAGCAACCTCTCCTTCGATAATCACATTACTAAAGTGGTTAGAAATTCCTTCTATGTAGCCCACCTAATCACAAAAGGGTTTACCTCTAGATCAAGAGAGGTCATTGTGCCCCTCTACTCATCACTCATTAGGCCCATAATAGAGTACAATGCCCCATTTGGAATGTACCTTACTCAACACCTGCAACAGCTGGAAAGACCCCAGAAGTACCTCACCAAGAGACTCATGGGCCTCAAAGAGATGCCCTATGCAGCTCAGTTGCTTACCGCCTGCTCAGAGGTGATCTCTGCCTGATGTATAAGACCATGTCCAACCCGGAATTAATGGACATGCTCCACCTCAAGAAAACCAAATCTCTTAGAACCACATGCTCCAGTGAACTAAACCTCAGCATAACAATTAACAGGACATGCTGGAGGGATAGATTCATGTCTCAGAGACTTCCCTCACTCTGGAATAGAATCCAAATTTATGTTAGGCAGAGCCCCTCGCTGGCTCTGTTCAAGAGAAATTTTGACAAGTGGATGGGAAAATCATAGGTTTACCCCTCGGATCACTTCAGTGGCCCTGCTAGACAGATACCTGGGAAACTAATTTAAAGGGGAGGAGAAAGCCAACACATACTGACTAGGCTTATAAATGCCCTTGAGCAGATAGCCTAGTAACTACCTATGAACCTAAGACATGCCTGGATAAGTGCTTATTTGTTAAGTATTAGAAACTGTTGTCCTCTAGACAAGTGAGGAAAGTTGAGTGTTGTAGTAATTTGTAGCTTATTTAGTACTTACAACGAGTTCTGAACAAGTGTTGAGCTCAAAGAAACAGTCTTGAGTGTCGAAACTAAAAAACTGGCTAGTTCTAAGAAACAAAATTAAGCTAGAAGGCTTCCATCCAACACAGAAAGGCTTGGGGGCTCAGAAGCCCACAAACAGTCCAGGACACAGCAAATCTGTATCCAGACTAGACTACCCACAGGAAAGGCAGGAAACAAGCTTAGAATTTTTTTTTAAGTGGAAAGAGAGAAAGGAGGAGAAGAAACCAAGTGGATTGGCCTTCTCAAATGTTCTCCCTGGGTTAGATTGAATGAGGCAATAACACTAGACTGGGAGGACTGTCCCAGATCAAATTTACAGTAGGGGTGGGCAACTGCAAAGCCACCAACTATAAGAACAGCATACAGAAAGGAAGGGAGGGTAGGAAACAAACTGCAGAAATGTTTCTCACAGCAGAAAAGCAGCAGTGAGCCTTTAAATGAAAGTTTTAAACAGATAAAGGAGCCTTTAGAGAAAGCTTTTAACTGCAAACACATTATATGACACTCTCCTTGGCAGGAGATCAGAATCAAACAACCCAAACAGATGCTTAATAAAAGTGGACAATTTCCAGTTAATACCTCACACAAAGTGAAATTAGCTAGAAAAGTATGCAGTAGACAAAGTGCTATAAATAACTCGAAAAAATAAGCAAAAAAACAAACAGGATACTTAATAATATATATTATAGATCCGAGTTTGCTCAGTGTCCTTCCTTCAATTAGCTCAGCGTGAAATGGCAGAAACACTCACAAACTTAACTTCCTAGGTAACAGAAAGTTAAAAGCTGAGACAACTTTAAAAAAACGATCAAAAGAACCAGTGAAGTGCTTACTCTAAGCTGTAGTCCAGGTGACCCCAGTCAGCCAATGACCATAAACAATCCCCTCTCCCTGAAATGCCTAATGGCTTTGGCTACACCAAGATGTCCTTGAACATGTGCTCAGACACACAGCCTCCACAAACACTAGGCCCAAACACAAGCCTGAATATGGACAATGCTACAAATATCCATACTACTTATGTAGAAACAAACTGCAGAAAGGTTTCTCACAGCAGAAAAGCAGCAGTGAGCCTTTAAATGAAAGTTTTAAACAGCTAAAAGGAGCCTTTAGAGAAAGCTTTTAACTACAAACAATTTATATGGCACTCTCCTTGGCAGGAGATCAGAATCAAACAACCCAAACAGATGCTTAATAAAAGTGGACAATTTCCAGTTAATACCTCACACACAGTGAAACTAGCAAGAAAAGTCTGCAGTAGACAAAGTGCTATAAATAACTCGAAAAAATAAGCATAAAAACAGGATACTTAATGTTATATATTATAGATCCGAGTTTGCTCAGTGTCCTTCCTTCAATTAGCTCAGTGTGAAATGGCAGAAACACTCACAAACTTAACTTCTTAGGTAACAGAAAGTTGAAACCTGAGACAACTTTAAAAAAATGCTCAAAAGAACCAGAGGTGCTTATTCTAAGCTGTAGTCCAGGTGATCCCAGTCAGCCAATTACCATAAACAATCCCCTCTCACTGAAATGCTTAATGGCTTTGGCTAAACCAAGATGTCCTTGAACATGTGCTCAGACACACAGCCTCCACAAACACTAGGCCCAAACACAAGCCTGAATATGGACAATGCTACAAATATCCACACTACTTATGTAGAAACAAACTGCAGAAATGTTTCTCACAGCAAAAAAAATCAGCAGTGAGCTTTTAAATCAAAGTTTTAAGCAGATAAAGGAGCCTCTAGAGAAAGTTTTTAACTGCAAACATGTTATATGACACCCTCCTTGGCAGGAGATCAGAATCAAACAACCCAAACAGATGCTTAATAAAAGTGGACAATTTCCAGTTAATACCTCACACACAGTGAAACTAGCTAGAAAAGTATGCAGTAGACAAAGTGCTGTAAATAACTCAAAAAATAAGCAAACAAACAGGATACTTAATGTTATATATTATAGATTCGCAGACTCACAGATATTCCAAGGCCACTGAGTCTTATGACCATTCACACCTTGCCAGTACCCATCCTAGGGCCACACCCCCTTCACCAGGAGAGTTGTACCAGTCAATTGTGGAGTAAATTAATACCCATCTAGTAATCCAGTTTATGTTTTAATGAAGATAGTGATTCTTAACTGCTTAACATGCAGGAGACATTTGTTCTAAAGGTTTAGAAGGAGTTGGATTATAAACCTGTCCATCCATCAAGTTTTATCTGTTTGTGAAGACTTATGTCCCTGGTTCTAGTACTGGTGGAGATATTGGTCTTGTGGAGAAACAGAAAGTCTGGGACAACTGGGTCTCTAATATCAGTAATAAAGTCAGAGATCTCCTCTAAAAAGTCTATAAGACACTGAATAAAGGGAAAGAGCTTTCATCCTATTTTGGTAGCTCAGGAACTTTAGGCCTTTCTGGTTAGGAACCTTTGGGGTCTTTCTAATTGCTTGATGTGTTTAGTAAGCTAAATCCTAAAGTGGGCCTTGTGCTCAGTAATAGGCCTAAACAATGATGAGTACAAGAGAGTAATTACTCTTTCGACCTTGAGGATATTCCTTTGGCAATTAGCTGGGCTAAATATAAGGATTTCCTGACAATTGTGGTCACATGATGGTGAAATGAGAGGGCAGTATCAGCCCAAGTATCTAGTTGCCTGACTATGTTTTTGCTTTGTTCTGGTGTGTTATCTTTACAGTATGATGAGTGGAAGGATTGTCTACCAAATGTGATCTCACTACACTTTTTAGCATTTAAGTCCATTTTAGTGCATCATGAGCTTTCCTCCTCAACTACACTCTCCTCTCACAATGACAAAATGACTTCTGACCCACTCATAGCACGAACACATTTCTCCTCTCATTTCTCAGAATTGTAAATACCCTGAAGAACAGAAATTTCCTAGTCTCCTCAGTATTCTTCAACTTCTCTAAAGCCTTTGACACTGCCTCACACCCCTATGTCCCTCACAGACTCTCCAAGATAGACCTACCTGACAAATACATCATGTGGTTCAAATCTTAACTTCACCACACAACTCAGAGTGCAAAATAGCTGCAAGCCTCCTCCAACCCCCCACCACCACCACCACCACCACCACCACCACCATCCTGGTCGGTGTCACAGAAGGATCTATCCTTGGCCTACTTCTCTTGAATATATTCATCAACAATCTGTCCATTGCACTAACCAACTCTACTGTGATCCAGTATTCAGATGAATCCACTGTCATCTATGCAACTTCCTCTATCTGTAAACTCCAAAAAGTCACTTAACATTCATTCACATCTGTAGAAACCAGGCTTATGGAATCTAGCTTAGTCCTAAAGCTCCAGGAAAACAAAACATATGCTTGCATCTAAGCCAGAATCTACTTTTCTCAACCCATATACCCTTCAATCATCTGGTGGCACATTAATTGAACTAGTCTAGTCACCATACTAAACTACTTGAAATCGCTAATGACCAACATTTAAAATTTGATCTCAACATTCACCAAGTAACATAGAAGACCAACCAAAAATGAGACATGCTCCATCAGTCCAAACAACATTTTGTCTGATAAAGCACAGAAGACCATTGCTGCTTCTTACCTTACATATGCTTTAGCAATATTTACCAATCTACAATCAACACGACTCCCACAATTTTAGCAAGCACATGACAACACTGTAAAGTCTGCAACCAGCATTCCTAACAAATCAAACTGATGTATATCCCTCAGGCTATTCATCTTGTCCAGACTCCTCAAACTCAACCAATTAAAAATAGCACAACAAATCCTCAGCAGTCCACAAGCCTTGTCTTCTGTAAGCAGCCTGTTGCACTGATATATCCTTTCTCATACTCTATGTTCATCTGAAAAATGTCTGTAAAATCTGACTCCCTCACTGAGTATGTGCTCAGCATGTGGTAAAATAGAAGAACTCGTTCCCAAGCTCCATCTGCCAAATACATGCACCAGAAGCCTTCAAACAGGATGCAAAGACATTTCTTCTTGATACATGGCAATGTGAGTAGTGCAAGGCACCTGACTAGCTCCTCCTTCTCCTTCCATCTCTCCCCACACAGTAACATACTTCTGCCACCAACTGCAGCACACCTCTGGCATACATTCATTTTCTCAAGGTGCTCATCTGCTTATTATCCCAAACACATCTATCTCTCTCTGGCCACCACATACGTCCCCCTGCATATCTTCTGCTGTGTATTCCTCACTAATGCAACCCTCACAGAACTCCATCTCTATCTTTTCTTACTGTTATCTTCTTCTCTTTCCTTAAACAAGTTTCTCATTTCCACTACACAACACACACTCTCTCTCTCTCTTTCCAGTCTTTCACACTTGTATCATTCCAACCTGAACACCCACTTATTATTACCTCTCATTACTTGAGTGTCTAACTATCTCCAATACTGTCTTTGCATAAAAACTTTCTTTAAAGTGTGTTAATTGTATAATGCAACCTCCAAAACTGTTTTTGTATCATTTTTATAAAACATTAAGTTTAAAGTATGTGTATTTCGCAGATAGTTAATTCATTGTTGAACTCATGATATATCTCTGTTATGACCTTAGAAATGTGGTATTTTAGTAGATATTTTGCACATTGTCATATTAACATTCTATATGCAACCATGGAACTTTTCTGCCCAGATCTCCTTTGCAAAGCAATTTGTGTTCCCATTTGAACTGTTTAGGTAAATAAATGTAAATATAAAGAAATACTAGGGAGAGTTCATTCTGAAGGGTTTGTCACAGAGTGACTTAACAACAACCCCTAGTTTGCAACTGTGTGCAAACTTTGTTAGCCAAAGGTCTTAGTTCTCTGCTTGAAGACCTGATAGGTAAATAACAAACCACCTCCTATCCCTTCCATACTTTCTTATGAAGAGTCTGCAACTTGTGCTATGGGGGTTTTGTCCTCTAGACAGGTTAGTATATATCTTAGCACATATGGGTTGATTTTTAAAGCATTTAGCTTTTATATGATGTAGCATAAAGAATGGTGTTAAGGATTCTGGCCATGTCAAGATAAGCAATGATCACCACGTGGCCTCCATCTACAGCCTCCATAACTCCTTTGAAGAAGTTAACCAAATAAAACAGGCTCTACCCTTCACAAAGCCTGTTGGGGGTCAAGTCTAACAGGATTGTTAACATCAGTTCATGATGTCAGTTATAAAACATTCAAATTGCCTTTGCAAATGAGACTTGTAAGGTTCTTAAGTTCATTGGTTCATAGAAGGTTACTAGGCTAACGGCCCTAAAGCCTTTAAAAGCCTAGCCATATTTATCCCAAGTTGACCAAATTGCCAGTGGTTACATGCGTGAAGTTCACAGAGATAAGGGTCTATGGTAGTTAATAATGACTTCCTCTGTCCAGGAAGGACATGGGCACCACCCCAGGAGTGAATTTGCAGTCACCCATCCATTGATCTAGGTTGCGTTTGAAGAGGGTCATGGAGGGGCTCTGTTTCACATGAATTAGAAGCTTGTTCCAGAGAAGTGGCAATCACTAGGAGATGTATCTCTCTCTCTCCAGCATGATTTGTTCATGTCAAAGGCTAGGTTAAGATCCTTTGAATGAGTGACCCTCGTACAGTTTGACTTACAAATGTGTATAATTTTCATCAGGGCTGGGTCAGAGACTGCCTTGTAAGCCAGGCACAGGTCACCCCCTAGCAACCTGTAGCAGACAGAATACAGTGACAGGGCTGTTGGTCTTTCTGCATAAGACTTGTTTTTTGTACCCTGTAATTTCTTGGTGAGAAACCTCTGTGGTCTTTCCAGTTGTTGCAGGTGTCTGGTGAGGTACATGTAAAAGGGACCATTGTTGGTCTGATGAGGGCTGAATATAATGGAATTATAACATTCTTAGATCTGGATGCAATGCCTTTACTTATACAATGTGCCACACAGAAGGATTTCCTTACTACTGTGGAATACATGGTGATGAAAGTTCAAGTTGCTATCGACTTGAGTATCCAGATCACATATCACTGGGTCTACACTTAGGGGTGTGCTGTCTGTAATGTAATTAGTAGGGATGTCAGCTTTCACAGAGGGAAGAATAATAATGCATTTTTTTGCATTTAGCTTTAATCCTTGGCTCTGGCACCATCATTTGTGTACATTAACTCTGTCTGCAGTATATTAAAATCTTTGGGGGACTCGATGATTGATTCTAATTTTCTATCATCAATGAACTTGTTCAGCCACAGGCCGTCTGAGTTTGCCTGGACTTCTGAGAAATAAATTCCAAACAGTAAGGGGCCCAGCACAGAACTCTGTGGTGTGCCACTTGTGACTGGTCTTTTGCTAGATGTGAAGTCACCCACTTTGACATTATAGGTCCTGTCTGTGAGCCAATTAACTACTCACCAGGTAATTTAGGGTTTAATTCCCCATTGGGAGAGTTTCTGTATAATACCTGAGTGGGGGATTGTGACAAATGTGTTGGCTAGGTTAAGATAGGTGGTATGAGCTATCTTTCCCTCATCCAGGGCCTTGGTGACTTTCTTGAAGAAATCAACCACATTTAACAGGTATGATCTACCTTTAATGAATCTGAACTCAATAGGGTCTAGAGTTTGGAGATTGCCTATGTCCTTGTTTATAAGATCCATAATGATTCCTTTCCACGGCCTTGCTGATGAGGCTAGTCAAGCTTATGGACCTATAATTTCCAGGGTTAGTTGATGGTCCCCTTTGTGCAGAGAGATTTCTATTGCTGTCTTCCTTTCTGTTGGAACATAGTCACTTCATAGGCTGTGGTTAAACAGGGATTCAAGTGGTTCTGCTAAGTCATGTTTTAAGTTGATTAAAAGGCAACCTGGGATGTTGTCTGGTTCCACTGATGCCATGTTTTTGGCCTTGGAGAGTGTTGAGATGATCTGCTGTCTTTAGATAATAGGCTGAAGAATGGTGGCAGGCATATTTTGAGAGATGAATGGAGGGGGGTGGGGGGGTGAAATTTACTCCAAATCAGTTAGCTGTCAGATTGGCCATTACCTCCAGTTGATTATGGGTGGTGCCATCCACAACCAGTTCAGCACATAGCTGGGTATTCTCTTTTAGATTTCAGATGTAGTTAAAGAATGCCTTGTGATTATCCATAGCTAGGGATCCTATTTTTGCTTCATAATTAGCTTTGTAGGACTTGAAAAATATTTAATTTGTTTAAGCTAGAGAGGGATTTCTTCCTCTGCTGAGCCAGTTTCTTCCTGTTCTTGGACAATAGTTTCTTTCTCCTGTTATGCTATGTACCCTGTTTATATTAGGGGTCCACCAGGGTGACTTGTTTTATTGGCAACACCTGGTTTTAATCAGATCAGGTACACCCAATTCTATACAACTGCTTAAGTGGTTATGCAGGGCATTGGTCTACAACTCTGAATAGGAGTCTGTGTTATCTACATTTGAAGGTGCTTTAAAATGTATTGTATGATCATTTAGCAGGAGGTTGTTTCACTTTGACAAATTCTTAAGTGTTTTTGAACTTGATGGAGTATCTGTTCTTATAATTACATCAGACGAGACTGATTTATGATCTCTTACCAGGGAGAACATTATGGGGGGGGTGGGTGTGCAATGCTCTCCCATATTAGTGAGTACTGTGTCCAGGACATTTGAGACTCTTGTGAATTTGCTGACTAGCTATCCCAGAGCATTTGCACTGAAATGTCCAAGAACCTCTGAGCCACCATGTTTGTGGTCCTGTACGTTTCCCAGTCGTTGGTAAGATAATTAAAATCACCCATCAATAAGGTCTTGTGCTGTATGGCAAGTCACTGCAGTAAGTCCAAGTATGTAGTATGATTTTCCTGTTTCATGGTGGAAGACCTATAGCTAGCTATGATGTGGTAGGGGACTTTGCCTATAGTTAATTGAACATAGAGTAGCACAGGAGTCATACTGTTTAATAAGTCTTGAGGTGTACTTATCCTTAATGAAGATGGGTACAACTCCTCCTTTTGTTCTTTCATGCTCAGTTTGTGGTCTGAATGTATGGAAGGTATTGTAGCCATGCATAGCTGGGGTGCTTTCCACACCTTTGAACCATGTCTTAGTGACTGCAAAGATGTTAGCATCTTCCAAAGTGAGGAGTGTTTCCTGGGAGTGCAGTTTTGTATTTGGACTCCTAGCATTAAGTAGCAGTACCTTGAGTTTATCTAGAGAGGATTTTATGTTGGGATGCTGGTTATTTTGACACTGCCTAAAAAAGGCACAACAGGGGTGGGTAATACCTTCGAAACCACCAAAAAGAACAAAATAAATAGAAACAACGAAATACAGATCCAAAAGGTTTATTGTACTTAGCGCCTTGGTCAAACACAGCCTTCAAAGAGTAACATACATTGAATAAAATTTCCCCTATATATACATATATCATTAAAGCCATCAATAAAACAATACTCATTGAATAATTATTTAACTAACTAAATAAGGTATTTCCAGTTAAGCTCATGATTCAATCCCCCAGGTAAAAGAGTATTATATTTTAAAATATAGATAGCTTCTTTAGATAGCAACACATTCTTTAATAACATAGTATCACCCGTTTTAATAAAAACCTTCTCCAAAATAGTGGCTTGTAGCAAAGAGAAGTCACCATTTGTGTGCATTAGAAAAATGCATGGCAACTGAACTGCAGTCTCATCTTAAACTTAAGTTTGGTTTGTCCAATATAGTACAGATTACATGGGCATCTTAGACAATAAATAATACCTTCAGTATTATAAGAAAAGCTACTCCTAACTTCAAATTCCCTATTATTGATTATATTAAAGCAGGGTACTATATATGTACATATACTACAATTATTACATGACATAGTGGTTAAAATCCTAAGAGATGGCATAATTATGGCATCAGGTGGTACAAAGTAAGCCTTCACCAATCTTGCTGTTAAATTTTGTCTTCTTTTATATGAAATTGATGGCCGATCCCTAATAGTATTTTTAATAATAGCATCATTTTTTCAAAAATTCCCAATAGTAGTTAACCAGTTTCCAGATTTTCTAACTCAAAATATTATATGTAGTAACAAAAAACATCTCATATATATTATCCTTAACGTGTAAATTTTCATTATAAAAATATTTAGGAACCCAAATATTTTGTTGACCAATTGAATTTCATCAATTTTGTTCACAGTTTCCATCAAAATATCTCTATCATAACCTCTATGGAGAAACATAGATAATGTTTGACAAACTTCTCTATGTAAATCAACTTCATTATTGCAAATTCTGAAAATTCTCGTCAATTCACCATATGGGAGATATTTGATGGTATGTGGTGGATGGCAGCTAGTACCATAAAGATACTGACTACCATCAGTAAATTTTCGATGTATAAACACTTGAATAAATCCATCATTATGGCCTATCAAATGTAAATCTAAAAAATTAATTTTTTTGCCATATTGTAAACCATCAAAATTTAAATTATATACATTATTATTAATAGCATTAACAAAATCACCAACATCATTAATTCCATTTTCACAAATGAAAACCAAATCATCAATGTATCTTTAGTAACATAATACATATTCACAAAAAAATGAGTTCTTATGAATATAATCCAACTCAAATTTACCCATAAAAATATTAGCATAGATGGGGCGGAAGCCGCTTCCATAGCAGTACCTTGTAACTGATAATAAATTTCACTATTAAAATTAAAAAAATTATTCAACAAACAAAACTGTAATAATTAAATTATATAACTGGAAACTGGAGTATCTATCAGGAAATAATGTAAAGCTGCTAAGCCATCTCTATGCCTAATGTTCGTATATAAACATCAATACAAATAAAATACATACTGGCATTCCATTTAATATTTGAAATTTTAGACAAAAAAAATCAAAAGAGTCCCTAATATGGGAAGGAAGCTTTTCCACATAAGGCAATAAAAATGATGCAAAAATTTGCCAATATTACCTAAAAAATAATTGCTAGCTGAAACTATAGGTCTACCTGAAGGATTGATACTGTCTTTATGAATTTTCAGAAGACAATAAAAGGTAGCCATATTGCAACCCTCAATGTTGAACTTGGTATCCAATTCTCTCTGTGTAAAATAACCCAGGCGGCAACCTTTATCCAGTAAACTCAAAAAGTTTTGTGTTGCTTGTCTATTTTCATTTTCACTACTTATCTCATAAACAGTTCTGTCATTAAGATGTTGTATACACATTTTCAGATATTGAGAGAAGTGCAGAATAACAATTTTATTACCCTTGTCTGAGGGTTTAACAATAAGGTCTTTTTTTCCAAATAATTCATTTAAAACAACCCACTCTGTTCTAGTTAAATTGTACTGTATGGTCTGTTGGTTATTAACAAACTCCATCTACAACTGTTCAATAGAAAAGTTTAATATTTGTGAACGTTATTAAATACATGAATTAATGGTTTACTATCATAATTTCAAATCCAACTCCGTCGACCGCACTATGTTTGAACACGGAAAGTCAAACACGACAATGCCGAACTTCAAAAGCAAGCCTAGGAATGGTTTTAACATGGGTCAAGATAGGTGTTCACTGCTATTGCCGAACTACAAACCACGCCCCTATTTCGACCCATGTTAAAACCCGTTCCTAGACTTGTTTTTGAAGTTCGACATTGCCGTGTTCGACTTTCCATGTTCGAACATAGTTCAGTCGACAAAGTTGGATTCGAAATTATGATAGTAAACTGAATTAACATATGGAGGAATAAAACAACTTTTACCATTTACTACTGAAGTATTCAATAAAAAATATGCATTCAGACTATAATTGTCATCAAAACTATCAGATGTGCATGAATAAAAACTATCTTCTTCACTATCAACATCTAGAACATTATTAATTCTGTCTTTAACACTTTTATTAAGAAAGAAATACCTTAAATGTAACTTCCTGACAAATTGAAACACCTCTTGTTTCAGCAAGTGTAATCTGGGTAACACAATCGGTATGAATTTCAGCCCAAGATTTAGCACACTTAGTTGTTCTGCTGACAAAACACATCTTGATAAATTAACCTTTGCCAGTATACGAAGACCTACAGGAGATAGGTGCAGACCATCTCTAGCAAAGCAGCATGGCCTATCAACCATGTCTTCCCAGGCTGCCATGTGTTGGATCCCCTTGGATGAACACCAGAAGTTAAGCCAATTGTTAAAGTCAAACATTTTTTGTTTGTATTGTGGTATCATCCTTGAATAAGGTAGAATGTTGCTTAAGGGTAGGTTTATACCTGCCTGTGGCACATAATCTGAAAACTCAGTTATATCGCTCTTCATATAGTCCAGTGAGGTACATCTCAAGTCATTCTCCCCCACATGGACTATGAAGGAGTCATACCGGTATTTGTGGTTGAGTGACTTGAGAGCTTGAGTGACTTGACGGATCCTGGCACCTGACAGGCAGCTAACTTTAACACACTCCTTATCCACCCTTGTTTGGGAAACATCTGTGTGTCTCAAAATAGAGTCACCTATAACCAATACATTCGGTTTTGTGGTGTTATGCCTTATGGGCTTATTTGTTGAAACACTGGTGTGCATGTTATTATGTGCTGTGGTTGTTTTTTGTTATTATGTGTGTAAGTGGTTTCTGTTTGAGAGGCCTCTTATCTTTTGGTAAGTTACTAGTGAGTACCTACACATATATGGGTTTATGTGTCGTGTCCTTATTTAGTGTGTGTGTGTGTGTGTGTGTGTGTGTGTGTGTGTGTGTGTGTGTGTGTGTGTGTGTGTGTGTGTGTGTGTGTGTGTGTGTGTGTGTGTGTGTGTGTGTGTGTGTGTGTGTGTGTGTGTGTGTGTGTGTGTGTGTGTGTGTGTCTGTTTGTGTGTATGTGTCTGTGTGCTGACAACCTGCTTGGCATTCGATTTGTCCTTATGTGAGATTCTTGCCTCCAATTTCAAAGTGTAACTACGTCTCTCACTTAATGTAGTTGCTTGTTTCAGGAGTAAGTGGTTGTCAGTATACATGAGACAATTGTTACATTGCCTCAGGATGCCCATGTCTATCAGGCTGGCCAGAGAGATGGTGGGAAATTGCACGTCCATGATAGCAGGCTCTTACTGTATGTTTTATTAGGGAAGGTAATGGGTTACTTTGACAAGACTGTGCTGGTAGCACCGAGACTACAAGAGGGACCTATACTTTGTGTAGGCTAAGGTTGAGCAATAAGGCAATGCTGTTTAGTGTGCAACTGAGTTGCTCCTAGAGCAGCAGAAATGCTTGGGAGGGTGTCACTGACAGCTGTTTAGGGAAAAACTGAGCTTCTTGGCTTTTATGTCTATACAAGGTACTGCTAACCACTGCCGTGTGAAGAGTAGCACCACTCAAATATGAGGCTTAAATATGAGCAAAGAGAAACACGTTTTAAGCTAACTACCAGTCAGGAAAACACACAATAAGCCTTTCACCAGCAATCCCCAACTCAGACAGGTTAGAACAGCACACTTCTATAACAAGGGTGCAGAAAAACACCTTCTTAATGTAGAATAGCTGGTTTGAAGCCTAAGTGCAACAAGACCACACAAGCTACCTACAAAACACTACAACTATCAAATACAATGCAAAACAGTGCAATTAACTCCTTAAAGCAGTGGTAGACAGTACAGATTTTTTTTTTTGAAACTGCTGATCCAGCTCAGATAGACCAGGTAAATATCTACTGCTACTACATGAATAATCCCAGTGCTCTTAATGTAAAAGCATGGTAAAGGAGTGACATGCTACCACAAACAAACTTAAAAGATATGAAGTGCAACTATTTTATCCATCAGCTAGATAGATAATGAATTCAGATCAAGTAAATCAGTAGAACAGACAATGACAGGCAAAATGCACTTTTTCAGTATCAGTACAAGGAAAGGCAAATAAATAGTTCAAGGGAAGAACTTATTAAGCTCAATTTACAGTAGAGGTGTGCATCTTAAAATCACTGGGTATCAAAAGCAGCTTAACAAAGGTGAGGGTGAATGAGAAAACCCAGTAGGGAATCAGCAACAGTGTTTCAGTTTATGCAGGCTTGAAATTGTTTCAGAAAAAGACAAAGGCCCAGAAATTCACTGTGCATTTACGTATCAATCAAGAGACAATTTAACCAATGAAAAATATGGAGTGTGCAACCTAGATAATTTAAGTGACTACTCTTACATGGAACAAAGACACCAGGCCAAGAAGATTTTTTAAAACAGAAAATGAAATGGAGCAGGTAAAACAGAAAGCAACTCTATCAGTCACAGACAAAAAATATATATAGGCTTACTTTCCTCATCCAGCAGGGAATCACCAGCAGTGCTTTAGTTTATGCAGGCTTGAAATATTTTCAGAAAAAGACAAAAGGCCCAGAAATGTACTGCGTATTTAAATATCACTCAAGAGAAAATTTAACTGATAGGTCCATAATTATCCAGGTCATCTGTAAGGCCGCTCTTGTGGAGGAGCATCACCAGTGCAATGTGCCAGTCATCAGGGACAAAAACAGTAGCTGAACTAAGGTTAAACAGTTTGAGGAGTATATCTGCAAGGCCATGCTGAACACTATTAATTAACAAGATATATTGTCAGGTCATATGGAGGAAGTATTTTCACTAAACAATCTTTGAGAGAGAATTGGGGTAGTAAGGGATTCAGATATTTCAGGGCTTAGAATAGAATTCTCAGGGATAAATTTGTCACTAAATTTGAAGGATACTGGCAAAGTCTGTTGGATCAGAATAGGAGGAAGTATTATGAATGGGTTAGAGGTTGGCAAATGGTTAAGGTGTTTGTCTCACATACATAAGGTACAGGGTTTAATTCTCACCTTTAAATGGGAAATTGGCTAAGCTTAAAATGGCCCACAAGGGCAGCTAGACTATTATTAATCTATGAATCTTTAACTGCTGAGCAATGTAGGGTATTGGTTTTAGATTTCTAACATAGCTAAGGAAGGATTTGTAATTATCTATGGCTTCAGAGGAGAGCCTAAAGTGAAGGGCTCCTTTAGTGGACCTGATAATATGCTTCATTTTTTAATGATTTTGATATTATCATTAAGAAGAGGGGGTTTGGAGCTACTGGACAATTTTAAGGAGTTTCTTTCTTCTGTTGTATAGTTTATTTTTGGCAGTAGACCAGTAAGGTGGTGTGTTTTTTAAATGTTCTATGATGATTGTTTTTGTCAAGGGCAGTTAGCTCTATGTATTTGTGTATATGTGTCTAGAATTCCTTAATGAAGCTTGCTGCTGTATAAAGGACAGGGAAAGTGCAGTCATAAGTAAATGGTGGCATTTCATCACAGAGTAGGTTGAGGCTGGCATGTCTTTAGTCCTTAAATTCAGTAGGGCTTTGGGAAAGAATTTCTGGGAGTTTAAAGGAAAAGGTCACATGTTTATTGGCAGAATTCACTGGGAAATGGGTTACCAGAGGAGCAGTGCAAGAAGTAGCTATATTTGTAAGACTCAAGTCAAGAAAACCATGTCTACTACTAGGTTTATTTATTAAATGATCAAGGGAAATGTTTGTTTACTAAGTCTAGGTATTTTGAGGTATATCCTATATTGACAATATTAGATGTCCCAGTTTATTGAAGGGTAGTTAAGGCCACCCAAAATAAGAGAGATTTTTCCAAGAGACCAGATACAACAATAAAGAATATCACATGATCGTCCAGGGACAAAGAAGTTATTCTGTAACAAGTTATTAGGTGATCATTTTCCTATCTGTAGAGAGATGTGGTTCATTGAGTTCAGTTTGTGAGTGGCCAGGGATCTGCCTAGAGGTAATACATTCCTTGTCAAATATAGAGACTCCACCATAGTTTTCACTGGATCCAAAATCATGAAATGCTCAAAATCCAGGTAGAGAAGGAGTAATCTCCTTAGATTTTAAACTAAGTTTTAATAACTTTGCAGATAGGGATGTTTTCCAAACACATGACAGCTAGGATTGGGGAGAGCACTTTAATGCAAACTAGTTTTTGGATAGGTGTGTTAGTTATGTTTGAATGTCCATCAGCTGCACTCTGCCTAAAAAAGAGCTAGGGGATAGCCAGGGCTTTAGTCAGTATGCAAAAACTTTGAAATGATGTGCAGGTCATCCTTAGAGAAGCAAGCTGAAATGCCTTTTCCTGTGCTGACACATACTGCACCCCCCCCCCAATAACATCAACTATTTAACCAATTATTAAAGCCAGTTATCTTTTCTTTGTATCTAGGTATCATTAGAGGTGAAGGGTGTATTCCACTCAGGATTAGTGAATTACCTGAATTTGTAACATGCTTATAGGACATAATATCTCAAACCTCATTAATCTGGATATTGAAAATCTCTTGTCTATGGACCCTCCATCAATTTGGCTTCATCAAAACAATCCTGTAACTTTGACTTTGTTAATTTCTTGAAAAGTTGGCAATAGTTATTTATAACATATAGCATATATGTATTTTGTTAAAGTCAATGATACTATTCTCCATGCAGGCACTATTAACAAACTTGTAAATCTTAATATAAATGTCTCCTGTATAATTCAGTTTTCTTCATTTGCTCACACTCCCCAATCCCTTTATAGAGTCTATTCATTTCTACACAACAAAACTTTTTTTCCTCCCCAATTTCTTTCCTACCTCAATCGCCACTTTACATTTCAAATTCTTTCTTACCTTCCCACTTTATCCATCTCCTTCAAATACTCTCCACTCCTGTCTTATAATCAGAATCTGGGTCAGAAGTACCCTAATGTTTTTACCCTATCATTGACTCATCAGCTACACACTGCCTCTCTCCCTCTTCTAGACTTAACTACTATCTGCCTACCAACTAGCACTTCACACTCCTTACCTCGGTTTTATTTATTCCTAATATCTGTGCTGTACCCCTCCTTACCAATGTCTTATAAAGCATACCTATGTCAAACATATATTGTCACATATATTTAGTTTGCATACTAAATGCTTACACTTGGAATTTAATATCATGTATAATCTCTCCACAGAAGAAATACCTGTTTTTGTCTTCATATAGTGTCACTACAGAACAATTATCTGTCTGTATCTTGATGTCTTAAGAATTATCTATGTAATGTATCTTTGTAAATAAAATATTTTGTCCTGAGTATCATAAATGCGTCTGTTGGAGCTTTTCTCCTGTGCATCTGCAGAAAATTGGCTTTGCCCAGTTGGACTTTCCCATTCAACAAAGACAAATAACTAAATAAATAAATCTATGTGGTGTGTAGTGCATAGCTAACTGCTTGTCCAACAGAATCCATGTAGTTAGAGTCACAGGGTCATTTTTGAAAGAAAAAAAAAATAATTATATGCTATACCAAAGTCATCAGTGTTGGGCCCTCTCCTATATGACATCTGTTTCTCATATCTACCAAAAAAAACCTCTCTTAACCCATAGTTGTCTAAGTTTGCAGATTAGAATAATTTGTGTGGTGTTGTTTGATCTTCCACTTATTGATATTTGTTCCTGTATGGGTTAGAGTACATTAACACTTAGTGCAAAGACAACAGTCTTAAACTAATTGTGAAAAAGTTAGTATATCCATTTTGTAGGCACTCTGGTTAATAATTTCTTATCTATTAACCATCATGTCTCTATAGTACTTAAAAATACTTCTGTCTGGCTCATCTAATTACTAAAGACATCTTCCCCTTTACTCATCTCTCACCGGACCTATTATTGAATATAATGCCTCTTTTGGCATGTATTTAGCTAAACAGAGCACTCAACTTGTGAGACCACAGAGATCAACGGTCTTAAGACTTTTAGCTATACAGACATACTCAGAAGCAAGAACTTTGTAAACCAGTAGTCTGCATCATATTTCATGATGTCTGACCACTGAAATTTGTGTGATTGTGCAGATTCCATATTGTTATGCTATGAAACTAAAACAACCACAACTGAAAAATATTAAGGATTTTTTTACCATGGTATAACTAAGCAATAACCCATGCCTGGGTGTGGGTAATGCTGGATTGGTGTGGTTTGGTCATGAGGGCGAAGCCTGAGTGGCCAAACAAAGACAACCTTGGGTAAATCCAGCATTACCCACACCCAGAAGTGGGTTATTGCTATTATACAATGACATTATTTAAGAAAAATAATACTTACTTTTCTTAAATAATGACATTGTATAATGTTTCCGTGCTGCCCTTCAGCAGCTGTCCGGTATTCTGCGGCAGTTCTGATGTACTGCACATGCGTATGCTTATGCAGTACATCAGAGCTGTGTGTGGAAGCAACGGAGAAAGGAAGATCTCCATTGCTTTTTAAAAGGTGTCTTGCTATGTTAAAAGAGTTCAACATAGCGAGATAGCTTTAAAAAAAGCAACGGAGAAAGGAAGATCTTCGTTGCTTTTTTTTTTTTTTTTTAAGATATCTCGCTATGTTAAAGTAATTTAACATAGCGAGATTACAGCAACGGAGCTCTTCCGTTCTCCGATGCTACCAAAGACACAAAAAAATGAAGGCTTCTACTAATGGAAAAAGTCCGGGTGACCAGACCTTTTCCATTAGTATAAGTTGGATTTACAACAGGCACACTGACCAATCAACATGCATGTTTTGGAATATTAATGGGGGGAATCACCGTATAATAACTATTGTACAATGACTGGCCATTAACATTCAAAAACAAGCATGCCCAACTAGCATGCTTATTGTAAATCAAGTATATACCAATAGAATAAAGTCTGGTTGCCTGGACTTTCTTCTATTAGTATATATGTTATAACCTTTTAGTTTTCTTCCTCATGACAAACCACACCAACCATGGATAAATCCAGCATTACCCACACCCAGCCATGGGTTATTGATGTATAGTTATGCAAGGGGATGAAATTACATAGCATGCACTTACTTTTGGCCCATGTGTTTGATCCCTTATGCTTTGCCTTTGGGATCAACCCTGGCCATTTGCAAATAAATCTCTGCAGGAATCTCACTGCTGGCAGTTATTGTAATTATCTTATAGAACATATTGTGTCCTTTGCTTAATCCAAATAAGAAGCAAACTATTATAGTGTTGATACATGTGTCTCACCCACTTTCTATGGGGGGGGGATACTCATGTTACCTTTAATAGCTGCTTAGTCAGGAAAATAAACTCTTAGAAAATTCTGTGGCATAGCAGTAGCATTGTTGCCTCACAGCAAGAGGTTCTCCTGTTCATTTCATGGCTGGAGTGCCTTCTGTGTGGAGTCTGCATATCCTCCCTGCAGTCAAGTGGCCTCTGAAAGATATGCGTAAATGGGCGTGCCTTCACTGAAGGTTGGGCTGGCAACTCGACACCATAAAAATCTACTGCCAATCATTAGCGGACTGGAGTTCCACTGTGGCGACCCCTAACCGGAAAAAGCCGAAAAGACAAACATCTAAATAACTCGTGTGTGTGGTGTGTGTGTGTGTGTGTGTGTGTGTGTGTGTGTGTGTGTGTGTGTGTGTGTGTTTATATATATATATATATACACACACACACACACACACATATATATATATATATATATATATATATATATACATACATACACACACACACACACACACACACACATCTGCACATCTTTCTAAGCTTGATGCATTCATTGAATGACACTACCACTAATGTCAGCAGACTAGAATATTAGATTAACAGTATCAAGTGAGGTATGTAGCAAGTTAGTGTTTTACTGTTTGTTTCTGATAATTTGTTAAAGTTTGCATAAGCAGAAAGGGCTAATATGCCACTATCTATGATTGATTTATAATCCTTTTATGTATAATTGATACCTTAAGCTAAGAGGTTACTTTTCCTACATATAGACCTTTCTACATCATGGATATCAGCATGTTAATTTTAATGACAGAAAATTATGATAGGCATTTTCCTTAGACTAACTCACCATTTCAGTATCAAGAATGAAACTGATTCAACATCTTAATAAATGGAAGTATGTTACTTCCCTTTCATAATCTATAGTAATAATTAATTAAATAAACAGTGTTAGCTGTTAGCCATCTGAGAAGTATTGTTTAGTAACATTTTTTCTACTTGTCTCTTATTTTCTTTTAAATTAATTTTGTTTCTTTATATTCCATTGTATTTTTTATTATATTATAATGTTTACTCAATAATAGAGAGCACACACACACACACACACACACACACACACACACACACACACACACACACACACACACACACAGCAGTCCACTCATGGAATAAAACTTTTCCCACAATTGCAATATCATAAAAACACAATTCATTCTGTGTCTTTTTTTACTAATGGCTACATTGATTGTATGAAAATATGGCTCTATTTTATCTTTAAAAAAAAATGCTGGTGATTTTGTAACTTCTTTAATGATGAACAGTCACATTGATAGTCATTTTACCTTCCTATGTGTGATACAATATATAAAAGTACATTACTAGTGGGTTTACAGTCAGGTCGACGTTGACGTGTCCGACAGCCACCTCCTCAACCATGGTAGGAGTGACAGTTGGAATGTTGACGTTCATGTTTACGACCTTTCAGAAGGACGTACACACGGCAGGGATTAACAGCATTGCTGTGAATGGGGGATTTAGAAACTATGGTCAACAGAATTTGTCGACACTGTTGCGTCGACCATACAATCTACTTAATATGTATGAGTCGACATTATTTGTCACAGAAATCACCATTTGCGTAAGTGATTTTCATGCTTTTGATAGTAAACCTTACTAGTGTATATTAGTATATAGCCTGTGAACACTTGATGCATACAAGTCTATGTCATTACTGTAAAATTCCTAGGGGTATAAACACATCAGCAACATTTTGGTAAATTTGGGGTAAATGTGGCTAGACTTAAAATGCCCCTTGTGGATATAGCCTGGGGACTACCTATGAACCCCTTAAAAATAGTGAAAGCATAAAGCATACTGAACATCTTATAATAACAATGACACAAAGCTGTGGGCAATCCCATGATGATATAACATACTTTGCTGTATTTTTTGTACAGACTTTACCATCTATACCAAACCTGAGCAACATTGAGTATATCATATTAAATGTCATAATTTAGCATTATTACAGTTTTAATTAATGGCAAGCATGGTTTACCCACAAACTCAAATCCTTAAAGATCCACTGTCACTGATCATCAGGAGGTAAGCAATGGTGCTATGTGTCAAAGTGGTTAATTAAGATACTTCTTGCATAACTCATTTTTGTTCCCATTGGTACGAGTGAGCACACATAATTTAGAAGTTGACTTGGCATGTATAACTTCATGCATGGTGCTTCACATAAGCAGACTGCGGTGGAACTATAATTGGTGATACTTATGGTGCAGCTTTATGTTAGTCACCACTGTGACACTTCTTCATTTCAGTTATTTTGTTTAGTATTCTTTTGCCAGAGTTATAAAATATTATAGAGGTACCCATGGATTTTACTTTTTTGCAATGCAGGCACACTCATTTTGCAGAATACTGCCATTTTATGCTTTGCATGCCAGACTAGAGCTGGAGATATGATGTTGCCCAATTGGCAATGTGGCAATACAGCTATGATGATAATCTCTTTTTTTTTGTTAGGAATTTTTTTTAAACTATAGTTTAGCCCTGTTGGGACTGAAAAGACTCCATGTGAACTTAAAGACTGAACATTGCATGGGTAGAATGGAGCAGCTATCCTGGGGAGCAGATGTTAAAGGGCATCATCCGCACTGCAAAAGATGTGCTGATCATTCCCTGTAAGCACCATCAGCAATCATTTAAGTAGTCACAGCCTAAATGACAGTCAGTCACTGTTTCTGAGTTAGGAACTACAGCAAGAAGGTAGATCTGATCTTTGCTGCAGTTTAGTGTAGGTGTTTGACATATTTTAGGAAAGACCTAGTTTGTGAATAAACAACAGTTGTTTGCTTAGCATGGAGTCCTTTTCTTGGTCCTCAGTTCTAAGAGGACCCTTTCCAACAGAATGCCAACAGGACTTGCTACAGCTCTGTCTAAAGGTCAGAAGAGTACTAGTATAGTTTTGGGGATAAGTTCTTTAGGATAGAATCTTCATCAATGCTAAGAGTAAATTACTGGTTGAAATTTTAGCACTTTCTCACATTGAATCATCAGATGTGACATTTTTGCATCCAGAGAACACTATTCTTTGCATTTGTATACCAGTTTTTGGAAACATAAGTAAACTAGGTACAGTTGTAATATGTTAAACTTACACTGAGACATGAGCTGGAACCTTGACTTAATTTGTTTTTTTTCTTAATTTGTTGAAGATTAAGTGATTTTTAAGTATAAATATGTACATTTTCTTTTGTAGGCCCTCTTCCTCTCCACTGCTGTCTCATGCAGATACTCATTCCAGGATTGAGCACTTTGCCAGCAGGTAATTATCAAAAGCAAAAGAATACATCCTCTGCTGCATTACTTTAAGGTAACTTAAATGATGGATTTATGTTACTAGTAGTCTCATTTCTCGATGCTTGTACAACCATGGAGTTTATATATATGAGCGAAGATGATGTAGTGGGCCAAAAGTAGCTTGCATCACCTGTAAATATATATATGTATATACATATATATATATATATATATATATATATATATATTTTTTTTTTTTTTTTTTTTTAATTATTGTCATAGCCATAGACATAATGTTCAGCAAGTTTGATGCATCCAATATGCTGCTGGTAGTTCTGTATGCCAACATCTTATACAGGATCCATTTCTGATTAGTACATTTACTGTCTGTAATTCATCAGAGCTCCAGTCAACGAGAACCTAGCTTAGCAAAGAAAGGCAAAATGGCAACTGGACTCCTTCTCCATCCTGGTTTACTGCCTTGGAAGGCAGTCTGTCTGGTTCATTTTCTATATATTTCCTAATTCCTGGTTTATAATAGTTGAGAGATCTGTTGTTGTATATCCTAACCACACTCTTTTAAGTTCTGTAGAAGGGACTGTGGGGATGTTTGTCTTAGGTAAGAAGTTTCAGGCTGGAGGCATAGCTATGAGTCTTGACAGTTTTGTACACTCTGTTGTCATGTGGACCTACACATTTACATTCTGTCTGAGAAAATGCCCCCCTGTGTCACCAATGGAAGAGGGAGGTTGTATTTGTTTTGTGCACACTAATTCAGGTTTCACCATAGGGGTAACATTCCTCTTACTCCTCCAGGGTTAGTGACAGCTTCCCTCATGCACAAAGTTTCAGATGGGTCTGAAATCTGTATTCCTACATCTGGCTCCCATTAGCTTCCTACCTTACTCCTGTCTTAGCCTTAAAGACATAGTGCTGTCTATGCTCAGCAAATACCACGCTTAAAGACACAGTGCTCTCTATGCTCAGCAACCACCACTATGCCACATTATCAGTTTAAGAAACTAGATATTTGAGAGAGATCCTCAGTCTTCTGAACAGCTAATTAATTTAATGCAGCATCTGTTTTAACTGAACGTACAAACTCCAGTCAGACTTCCATGCAGACAGAGCTAATAACAAATCTTCATGTAAGTTGCTTTCTTTTGTCTGCAAACAAGAACAAATGTTATCATGATTCAGTTTGTTTTCACTGCTCTAGACAAGGAAGCATAACAAATTACTGCATGGTTACTAACTGAATTACTATATATATGAAAACTGTTAATACTAGGTAATAATCTGTCCTTTAATACTAACTAACAAGCATGCCTATGAAATGTATTAATGTTGAATTTTTAGCTTCCAGAACAGTAGACTCAACTTTTATCACTGTATTGTTTGCTAAACATGTCAAATTTAATATTTTGGTGGATGGAGAAGAGACTTGATGGCTACTGGACTTGGGGAGCTGATTACATTAGATCACAATATATGTATTACCATAAAACAATTAACAAGCAGTAAATTGAATTAATGTGTGTACATGGTGAGAAAACAGAATATTGTAACACTGGTAGAAATGCAAACATTTTACGCAAAGTGTTACACCCATTAGTTTTAGTACATAACTAATAGGTCCAGACTTTCCCCAGTTTAAATAGCTACTGAAGATATGGTGGGGGGGGTCCATCTACAAATGCTACTAGAAATATATAATCTCAGTAAATAAAAAGATTCAGAACTAGGAGACACAAGTCAACAAAGATTTAGTACTGGATTGAAGAGTTCCGGAAACCGAATGGTGAGTCTTGCTAAATGTCTCCAGGTTCAAATATTAAAGGAGGTCATTGTGGAAGCTGACAGGGAAAGTGGAGCTATTAAGGACCTTTAGATACCAACCTCAAAAAGATGACCTAATTGAACATTTTAAGTCTGTTCTATGGATGCACATAGAACTGGAAAGAAGAAATTAGGAAATGCTTCTACATCTTGTCATTGTTATGACAAAAGTAATCCAGCCCTCAACTGGATTAGTGGGGAGCTTGGAGCAGCCTATCTATCCCTGGAGGAGTGTTCCCAGCACAAGAATCTGGTAGTCTATTGGCCGTTTTGGGCCAATTTCTAGCTCTTTCAAGTCCCCCTGTATAAAACCCGCTTTAGCGCGACTTTGCGCATAGTGCAGCATCGGGCAGCGCCACTTAATTGGGTTTAAACCATTCTCGGCTCCACAAAGTCTGCTCTTCACTTTTTCCCTTAGAACTGATCTAGTTCTCATAATAAACACTCTATTCCCACTCTAAAGCCTGGCACTTGCTCACTAAAGCAATTATATAAGTCAGCACTAAAAAATTAAAAGCACTACATCCTCACAAACTCCCCTTGAGTACTTTGTTCCCCATTGGCCCTTTTTTCAATTTTAAAGGAATTCCCAATACTATTCTAGCATGTCCAAAGGTCAGTTGTCAATCTCCTCTCTGGTCCAGCTGGAGAATTTGGGAATCTTGAGGCAATGTTACAACTGCCTCATGTACACAGACAACCCTCTCCTCCTCCCAACAAATTCCAACACATGTGAGAGATGCAACCATATAGCCAAACTGGAGGCTAAGCTCTCTCAACTCAGTACTGGCGTAACCAGTCAGGAGGAGAAGGAAACCACACTCACTACAATTCCAGTTTCACATAGACCTACCACGACAGCAAACCAAACACATAAACACACAAAAACATACTCAGAGGCTCTAAATAAAAATCTGCCTAAGCAGCAAAGACCTCCAAAGCAGACACCCAAGCAACCGCTACCCCAAAATAAAACACGTACAACACATAGCTCACAAAGCCAGTGTGCCGAACAGTCACAGCCCTTAAGACTAAACAACACACCTGATACACTTGTAATAGGTGACTCTATTGTCAGGCACACTGACGTCTCGCTCACCAGGCTGAACAAGGAGAAGGTCACGGTGAGCTGCCTGTCGGGCGCTAGGATCCACCACATAACACAAGCACTCAAGTCACTCCAAGGCAAGTACAAATATGATTCAGTCATTGTCCATGCTGGTGTGAATGACCTGAGATGTACCTCCCTGGACTACATGAAAAGAGACATAGAGGAGCTCTCTGAGCATGTAGCCCAGGCTGGTATGACCCTGACCTTGAGTAGCATCTTACCCTCACCAAGAATTATGCCACAATATGAAGACAAGATGATCAATTTCAACAATTGGCTTAAGTATTGGTGTCATTCAAAGGGGATCCAATGCCTGTCTGCCTGGGATGGCATGCTCAACAAGCCACGATGCTTCGCTAGGGACGGCTTGCACTTGTCACCCCTGGGCTTTCGGATATTGGCAAAGGCTCTTGCCACCCCTATAGTGCCTTTATTAGGCAAGGCTCAAAAGACAAACCCACCTCCATAGGTATCACAAGGGATAAGAAACTAAGAGTAATGCTACTCAATGCCAGAAGTCTAAACCTCAAGATGCATGCACTCGAAACTCTCCTTAGCATGGAGAACATCGATATCTGTGCAGTAACAGAAACCTGGTTCAAGGCTCCCGAGAGCACCCCAGCACTACCAAGTTATACCTCATACCATGTTTTTTGGCCCCAAAACTTGAACCGAACCACAAAAGGAGGGAGAGTATCAATATTCGTCAAAGATACCCACACCTCCAGGTTGGTGGCACAGCACGAAGCATCAGAGACTATCCATGTGCAACTAACAGTGGGTAAAACGGCCTTCCAGTTTATAGCTTGCTACAGACCACCCTCCCAAACCCAGGAACCCCACTCGGCCTTCCTGAGAACACTGGAAAATATGAAGGTCTCTCCAAACACCATTATATTGGGCAACTTCAACTACCCTAACATAGACTGGGAGCATTACTCTAGCTCCAACACCCTAGCCCAAAGGTTCCTAGAATTTATAAACTCAAATGCTATGGAACAACTTGTTGCCACTCCCACAAGAGGGGAAAACATACTGGACCGGATCATCACCAACATGGGGACTCTATGCTCCAGACCCGAAGTGTATCCCTCACTGGTAAGATCAGACCATAAACTAATCTCACTAGATATTCACATCCCGACCCCAGCCCCTGCCCAGAAAACCACAGTGAAAAACTTCTCTAAAGCAAATTTCACACTCCTCAAAACCGAGGTGGAATCCTTGAAAGCCCCCGGGCCTGTGGAAAATACGGCCCAGACTGCAGAATCCTTTATAAACGCATTCTATGAACACCTTCAGGAATGCATGGATCATGCAATCCCAAATAAAACCAAGACCCAGTCCTCCAAAGGCAGACGTCCTGTCTGGTGGACTCCAGCCATAAACAAACTATACAATAGAAGGAGGAAGCTACTACATGATAGAGCAAAATCCCAAAAAGGGAAGGCATCTCTGATCAGTATTAGCAAAAAACTACAGGCACTCATAAAATCGTCTAAGGCCAGCTTTGAGAGAAAAATTGCACAGCACACTAAGGATAATCACAAGGCTTTCTTTAGTTATGTTAGGAACCTGGGTGGGAATTCCCAGATATTCTCAGAATTAGTCCAAAATGACAAAAAATACACTGAACCCACAGACATTGCCAGCATCCTAGCTGACAGGTTCAGCGCAAACTTCTCCCCCCCTTCCCCACCAAAAGGGCAAATATCTATCCCAGCAGAGTGCTGCCCCCCTGACATCTCAGATGCTCAGGTAAGAGCTGCCCTTTCCAAAGCAAAAAACACAGCATCAATGGGACCAGACGGTGTCCCGGGCTGTGTCCTACATGAACTCCAAGAAGAACTAAACCCAAACATAAAACTACTGTTCAATCTCAGCCTTACTACAGGATATGTACCCAAAGAGTGGCGTACAGCAGCAGTGGTCCCTCTCCACAAAGGTGGTGCCTCAATGGATCCTGGAAACTATCGCCCCATAAGCTTGACTAGCTTGGTCTGCAAAGCTATGGAAAGGATCATCATGAACCTCATAAATAAAGATATTTAGGACCTACAGACACTGGATCCTACCCAGTTCGGCTTTGTTAAGGGCAGATCCTACCTCTTAAACCTGGTCGATTTCTTTGAAACAGTCACCAAGGCCATTGACGAGGGGAAGGTGGTCCACACAGCCTACCTGGACTTTGCAAAAGCCTTCGATACAATACCCCACTCAGGCATTATAGATAAGCTCACCAGCTTAAATATAAACCCCTATGTCACTAGATGGGTTGCAAACTGGCTCAAGGACAGAACCCACATGGTTAGAATTGCTGGAGCCATGTCAGACTCCAAACCAGTTACAAGTGGCATCCCACAAGGCTCAGTCCTGGGACCTCTCTTGTTCGGTATATATTTCTCGGAGGTACAGGCTAACACGGAAGGACTGTGGCTGACCAAGTTCGCAGATGACTGCAAACTGGGCACCATAATAGACTCTCCAGCCGACACAAGCGTCCTACAAAAGGGCCTCATAGAAACAGACAACTGGTGCCAGAGCCATGGCCTCAAGCTAAACGCCAAAAAGTGTATAGTCATCCCCTTTGGCAAAAACAAAGTGCCCACAAATTACCACATAGGTGGTAATCCATTAAGTATGGAAGAAGTAATTAGGGACCTGGGGACCCAAGTTGATAGCAATCTCTCATTTGACAACCACGTGGCCAAAGTGGTTAGAAAAACATTTTATATAGCCCACCTAATCATGAAGGGATTCACATCTAGATCAGGGGAGGTCATCGTGCCTCTTTACTCATCCCTCATCAGGCCCATAATTGAGTACAATGCCCCTTTTGGGATGTACCTTACCAGACACCTGCAGTAACTGGAAAGACCCCAAAAGTACCTCACCAAGAGGATCAAAGGGCTCAAACAGATGCCATATGCTGCCCGGTTAAAGAAACTCCAGCTCTACTCAGTGGCATACCGCCTGCTCAGAGGCGATCTGTGCCTGACATATAAAGCCATGTCCAACCCGGAATTAATGGACATGCTGCACCTCAGAAAATCCAAATCCCATCGAGCTACACGCTCGAGAGACTTGAACCTCAGCACTGAAATAAATAGGACATGCTGGAGGGACAGATTCATAACCCAGAGGCTCCCTTCACTCTGGAATAAAATCCCAGTCCAGGTTAGGCAGAGTCCCTCATTGACTCTCTTCAAGAGGAATCTTGATGAGTGGATGGGAGATAGTAGGTTTACCTCGGGTATCACTTCTGTGTCACTGTTAGACAGAGGCACAGTATACTAACCTCGAAAAAGGGCATAGCAAAATTCATTTAAAATGGGTGGTGAAAGCCAAACACACTCTGGCTAGGCTTATAAATGCCCTAGGGCAGATAGCCTAGTATGAACCTATGAACCTATACCATATAACTGCAATATAACAGACATTCTCAACACTTTTGAGGCATGGCAAAAGAAACACAGAAGGAGCAGAAAAAATCCATTAAAAGTTCAATCAAATATTTTACAACTACAGGACAGGTTAAAAACTATAATGCCTTTAGTAAAAAAAAAAAAAAGTACAGACAGAACACAGTTAAACAACAGATATATAACAAACAATCACATAGAATTCAATCCATGAGTCAAACTGTGTTAGTACTCGTTGCCGAAAATATCCTTGAAAAGTGATAAAGACATTTTGAAATCTGAGAAAAAAAACAATTACTGGTTAAGGCAACCAGGAATGCCTCTCAGCCTCATAGTGCTAGAAATCTAGACAAAGCCTGACATAATTGGGGGACAAAGCTCCAAAATAGGGACATATTTTAAATGTTGCACTTATGTACTTAGAACGTTGCTAGAATAACAGGATTTGTGTTAGCATGCATTTTCTGAAGGATATGAAATTTGAAATTCAAATGCATGTCATTATTTAGTGACTTTAATCCTTAGATAATTCCAGTGATTTGTCAAAAAAAAAAAAAAAACAGTTTTTATGAGGAACAGACCAAAAATATGAGGCAAACATCTGGACATTCTGCAAAAATCTGTACAGTTCAGAGGTATGCAACCAGGAAAATGTGAACTAGAACAGTCATTCCATATGAATGTTCTGAAAACTTTGAAACATTTGAGAGAAACAGAAGTTTATGTTCTATATAGATTTGCAGAGGAAGTTAAGGCCATCTTAGCATGTTGCACAGTCAAAATAAATGAAACACTACGAATGTCTCAGAAATAAAAAGTAAGGGCATGTGTACTTGAGAATAAAAGCATACTTAATGACTTGCCTGGTAGAACCATTGTCACCAGTCTGACAACAAGAAGATTGAGGCAATGCAAGAACTGACTCATGCTCCCTGGCAACGATTTGATTATTCAGGTAGACTATTCCATTTGTGAGCAGTGCAGGTATACAGTAAACTTGGAGAGCAGCCTCTCTTCAAAGACTGTAGAATATACCTAGCATGCCATCAGTTCTGACACCCCTTCCACAACCATGCTTACCTTTTCCTAGACAAACAAATAAGCCTTCTTAAGCCAACAGGGAGTTCAAAAATGAAAGGCAGCTCTCCAAGCCTACAGCCCCACTATGTGCTGCCTGCAAAAAAACAAAAAAAAATTCTCATTGACTAATCAGTTAGAGATGAAGTCATGATCGCCAAATTCCATACTTTTGCATCTTTAAATGCAAATAATAAAGCATAACTATCTTTGGGAAAAAAAAATTAAACGTAATTTTATATACCTTTTTTGGTTTCATCTGCTTAATCCCCCAGTGGCCACACAACAGCATATTAAATGATCCATTTACCTCTTGCAGTCATTTAATCTTGTCAAGTATCATTGGTGATAGAGTGGAGGTTAAAAGAATTATACCGTATACATTTATTTATTTATTTGACGTTTGTTTTCCGAAGAAGGTAGCTTTATAAATGCTGATTCTTTTCATACTAATCAGAAATGCACAGACATGTGATATCAAGCAACAAGCTAATCGGATTATCACTACTGCACATTTCTGGGTAGAATGGGATTTGACAGATCACAAACTTCTTAGAGTTTCCTAGGGTTGTTTTTTTAAGAGCCAAAGACAAGTGAGTTATTTGTCATAACTGTCTGTCTCCTGTTTACAGATATATACAGCTAGCAATACCACATTGCTCAGCATTTAAGGGAAAACGTAAAGTGATTGTATCTTACTTGAAGAGTAGCCCAAAGAGTTAAATTGTATGATCTATCATCTACATATTATCTGCATAGTTTGATTTCCTCAGTCTCTGCTTAAGTATTGTGTGACACTGAAGATGTCACTGAATCGTTCTTTGATTCAAATGTTATAGGAAAAAGCTAAATGTGAGAATAGTTGTGATAAACATTTATGTGTGTTTTGTTTAAATTAAATGGAGTTTGAAAAAGGGAAGTTCTTAGCTTTTATTTCTATTTTGGCTTCTTGTTCTTTGAAACTAATTTTATAGCACAGGTTAGATTCATTTTTTGAGCACTAAAGCCAGCCATCTTACATTAAGAGGGCTCTCCTGCACATTTGTGGCAGAAGAGTATAGTCAAGGACCCATCTGAGTTGAGGATTGCTGGAACAAGGCTCAGTCTTAGGATTTCCTGTTGTTGTTGTCTTTTGGCTTTTCCCAGTTAGGGGTCGCCACAGTGGAACTCCGATCCGCTAATGATTGGCAGTAGATTTTCATGAACGCCGATGTGCCAGCTCTACGTTCAACCTTCAGTGAAGGCATGCCCATTTACGCATGTCTTTCGAATGCCCACCCAACCGTGGGGAAGACATACAGACTCCACACAGAGGGCACTCCCTGCACTCCAGCTGAGAATTGGGCTTTCCTATTGGTTGGATTATTTGAAAGCTGTGTTACTTAGCTGATATTTAAACAGTGTTTGTGTATAGCTGCTCACCATGCAACGAGGGTTAGCTCTGCTGTGTATTGACGCAAATGTTAAAAAAGTCAAAGTTTTATCAGATAACTGTTAGGGAACCCTCCTAAGCTTCCCTGCTTCTTGGCATGCAATGCAGTTGTGCACTGCTGCCCAGAGAGCAACCCAGCTACACCTTTTGAGGTGCAGGCATAGGTTTCTACCCCTAAAGCTCCCATAGATTAGCTGATTTTACTGTTGTACAGCAGAACCTAGTCCAACTAACCTGCCCTCCACCACTTATTACAGAATACACCTGACATAATGGAAGGTCAGTTTCCCACAGTTTCTCCAGCCAGCCTCATTGACATGGGCATCCTGAGGCAATGTAGCAATTGCTTCATGTATACAGGACAACCTGCTACTCCTAAAACATGCAAATACAATGTGTGAGAGATGTATCTATACTATGGATCTGGAATCAATGCTATCTCTCTCTCATATAACAACATACCAAATACCAAGCAGGTTATCAGCACCCACACTCCACCTCTCACCAAGGGAGCCCGCAAAATTTTTTGCAGGGGGCTGCAAACCCAGAGCCCTGCCCACAAGCTCCCCCCACCCACGCAGCCCCACCCATGCAGCCGTTCCTGTGTCCCATTACTTGACTATTTCTCCCCATTTGCCATAGATACTGTTCAAATCTCTCAGTGTACATATTGTTTTATGCTTTACTTCTACACTGTTTACAGATATTTGGATTTAATTTACAACATTTATTTAAAATGTTATAGCACAAACACTGATAGACATTTACTAAACCTAAACAAAACAATAGTCTTACAATGAAAATGGACTTAGCATTAAAACTTCTCTACCTTTGAAACCCAGATTCACTGAAACAGCAATGAAACCCACATTCAAAGTAAATGCATCTGGCCAGTGGCAGGGTAAGTTTACCTTTGGGCTGTTTTCCAATCATAGGCTCCTTGCACACATTTTTAGAACCATGCAAAAGTTCTTTGATTCACTTTCCTGATTGTATTAATTATACTATATAATAATTGAATTATATTCCTTATATAATACAGCTCCACTTGTTAGAGTTTGTTTTAAATTTATAGTTCTAAACATTTTTTCCTTTAAGCAATGAAACAAATCATATTAACCAATAATGACAAACTGCCCCATTCAGAACATTTCAACCATAAGGGTCACTCAAACTTCTGTCATGCAATCCACCAATATCAATCAATATGCAGAATCTCTGCAGAAGTAAAAGTCATCTGAATAATTCCACATTAAAGAGATCTGAAACCAATGAAGAGGTTGTTGCTAGAAAACAGCTTTATATTTTCAGTGTTTCATTTACAAATTCAGTGCCTGTTGCCCTTGAAGAATAAATTGCCTATGTTACATTAAAAGAAATGATAAGCTGGTAAATTGCAATAGGGAATGAGTGGA
Source organism: Protopterus annectens (assembly GCF_019279795.1). NCBI lineage: Eukaryota > Metazoa > Chordata > Ceratodontiformes > Protopteridae > Protopterus > Protopterus annectens. The sequence continues at coordinate 375,755,595 of NC_056749.1, forward strand.
AAGCTGAAAAACAGGTTCATAGTTACTAGGCATCTCATCCAAAGGAGGACATACTCAGGACTGCAGCACCCACCACCTTCAAATACAAATCTATATGCCATGGGAGTAGAACCTACAGCTCTCTGCATCAAGATGCAAGTTTTCTACCTGCTGTGCTACTAACACTGCTTTAAAACTCTATACCACAACAGTGTTACCATTTGCTAAACAAAACAGTTGCACATTTTAAGCAGATTTAGCGTGAGCAGCAGTAAACTTCTTTTCCCTTGAAGCTCACATTTCCTTGAAAACGCACTGGAAAATAAATTCCACCTGCTAACTCTACATTTCACTCTCACACACACACACCTCAACCTCTTAGTGCAAGAAATCTGTACAAAGCCTAAAATAAATAGGGACAGATTATAAATATTGCTAGAATAACAGGATTTGTGTTAAGATACTTCACAAGACTGGATGAAGGTATACAAAATGGGTGGCATGAATCTGTGTAAAGTAAAACTGTATCTGACAAGCAAAAGAGAAATATGACTGGAAAGAAAGCAACGGCAACGACAAAGGAAGAATTGGTTACTCTTATCAGATGATTTATAGATAATCAAGCACAACATGTGACAAAGCAGATGGCTTAGTGATATGCACAGTAATAGGTGACACCAATGGAAAAGAAGAATATATTGCTCCTTGCTGTTGACAGCTTTTGAGCACCATCTAAAACGAGGATGTATTGTCCTTCACCGTTGACATCTTGTGTGCATCACTTAAGGCAAAAGCACACTGTTCCTTGTTGTAGACAGTTTGTTAGCACTACCTAAAGTATTGTCTGCATTTTTGTAAATCTCATTTCTGTAAGGGCATAGAATATAAGTAATGCAATCGTGACTGGTATTTACAAGACACCATGTAAAGAAGTATTGCAAGATCTTAATACACTAGCTGTGGATATGCATATTTCGGCCTTGTTATGACCTCATCAGCACAGCACAAGCAGAGTGTTTGGCTAAGCATTAGAAACACAGGGCTGTTATACCCAGCTGATGTCCACTACGAAACAAGTCATGAGCATTCAGAATAGCCAATGAGCTGAAACACCTGATGTTCATAAGGTTCATTTACATATATCCCATGTGCCTCTGATACAAGAGGTTTAGCAAGACTACGAAGTAGGAAACTCAATGTCTGGCATTATTTAATGATTGCAAACCTTAACAGTTTACTAGGAAATATAACATTTTATGAGGGACAGGGCAAAAAATACGAGGTAAGAGCAGAGATGTTCTTCCATATGGGGACACACGAGATCTATGACTGAAGGTCTGCAGTGACTGTGAATCACATTTAAATTATTAACATCTTTGAGCTCTTGAATGTCTCATCTCTAGCAGCCTACATACATCTTTACATTCCAGACCACTTTCTGAAAAATGAAGTTAAAAACATAAAATAAACTAAGGTAAACATCTTGCAAAAAGTAAATGCAATTAAAAAGTTACAGACAGCAGTGTTAGTAGCAAAAAGTCTTCTTTACATTGATAGTAGTCAGTGTATCCACAGCCTTTACATCAGTACTGTATTATATTATAATGCACCTAAACCAAGATTTGTATCGTTTTTTTTCAAAAATTTTACAAACAACTTTTCCTGTGCTGGAAAATTTTACAACCTAGACATATGCAGAGTCAGAACACTTTTGTTTAGTCAGACATGAGGTTTCCCATGAGAGCATGAAATTCCTTTCTGCGTTCACATATTTGGAGTTATTTACAGAAATCTTAAAAAAAATGAATGCTATAAATATCACTGAATATCTGTTAAGATGAACAGTGTACAGATAAAATATCAGTGTGGCAGTTTTCTTCAACATTATCTGAGGTTTCAACTATGTAATGCAATAGTTTGTAAGTTTCTTGGTTTTGGAAATATTAATGTATGCATGGTAATATTATATCTCTTTACAATTGCTATGAATCGACTAGCATTATTGCTAGCGCAGTGTGTTATACATGTACAGTGAAATGTATTTTCTGTGTTTCATCACAGTATTTCACACCATGACCCTCAATAACATGCAAATATCTAAGATATGAAAGTATAAATGTAAATATGAATAATAAGTAGTAAACAGTGACAAGTCAGAGCAACATGTTTGTGGAAGAGATCATGGCACTCAGAAAAACAGCTGGCTTTAATTTAGCATGGGGCTGATGAAATAAAAGTGGGAGTTAAGACAAGGAAAGGACAGCTGAAACTGAGACACTAACTAGTTTTTGTTTCCTTCTGACAGTATAATTGCATTTCTGTGTGAAACTGATTGTTGCCTGTAATTGAGAGATAACAACATAAAAATACCATAGTGAAATTGTGCACTAAAGAATTGAAGGGCTGGAAGGAAAATGCTGCACCTGCATTACACAAACATATATGTATGGGCAGAAAGACTGATATACAAAGATATATCAGAAATACACACCCACATTCAATTATTAACCAATGATCAATGCAATCTATAAGGAAGTCCCAATAACCTGGAAAAGAATATCCAGGACATTGCAGCAAAGTTATGTCAGCAGTATGCAGAAGCCACACTCCTAATGAATTAATTAGTTTAAGCGATGCAATGCAATACTTATTAACTAATTATAAACACAATGAAACAATTATATGTGGGTACACAAAAAAACAACGAACTTCTTCCAAAGCAGAGGACTTTAATGGTTACCAATAAAGTCCTCTGCTTTGGAAGAAGTTTGTTGCTTTTTTGCAGTTCCTAGTTTGTTTTATCGGTTTGTGTGAATTATACGTGGGTGCCTAAATGCTATACAATGAGCGACAGAGAAATCAATAAATGGAAACTCAAGGGAAGTTTCAAAACAGAAGTAATGATGAGCACAAAGAAGCATAACACTGTTGGGTTCAACACTTGCCTGCAGATTGTGACTCTCCCACAGAATTCCACATCTCTTACAGATCTCCTAACACCAATTTATATAGCCTGCATAAATCTGCAATGCATGGCCATCATCTGCTACAAAATAAACTACAAAATCCTGCCCAGGGTGAAAGAAAAGGAAACTTTTACTTGCGGTTATACATACACAACAGAACATCATCTTGTATTTAGAATTTCACATGCGGGAGGAAAGGAATACCAGACTGTTTGTGCGACAATGCATTACGTGACAGGTGTGTGCGACTGAAACATTCTTAAAGAAGAACGCCCATATAAACAAAAACAGTATATATTTTTTTTAATTAAAAAGCTAATGTGACAGACTCTCGGCAAGCAAGTCAAAATCCAGGGGGTGCACGTGCACCCCCTTGCACCTGCTTGCGGGCGCCCATGCCTCCCACACATACCAAGCACACAACATGTAAACCCACATATGCAGAGCTACTCACTAGAAATATACCAAAAGAGCAAAGACCTCCCAAGCACAAACCTTCTGCACACAATATGGTCCCAACAGCACCCACTACACATAATAATACATGCATCAGTGTCTCATCCAATAATCCCCTAAGGCAGAACATATCTAAATCAAATGTCTTGCTCATAAGAGACTCCATAGTGAAACGCACAGATGTCTCCCTCACTAGGCTGAACAAGGAGAAGGTCATGGTCAGCTGCCTGTCTGATGACAGGATCTACCAAATCATGCACGCACTCAAGTCTCTCAACAGCAAGTACTGTAATAACTTTGTCATAGTCCGTGTTGGCGTGAATGACTTGAGACATACCTCATTTGACTATACAAAGAGAGACATGATAGAGCTTTCAGATTACATGCCCCAGGAAGCTATATCCCTAGCCCTAAACAGCATTTTTCCTTCACCCAGGATGATGCCACAGTACAAACAAAAAGTGATTGACTTCAACAATTGGTTTAGCCTCTGGTGTCAGTCCAGGAGGATCCAGTATCTGACAACCTGGGATGATATGGTTGACAGACCACGCTGCTTTTCCAGATATGGTTTTCACCTGTCACCTCTAGGCTTTAGGTTGCTGGCAAAGGGACTTACTTCCCTCATAGTGCCTTTTTAGGCAATGTCATAAGAACAAAATTCCAGACATAAAAATATCCACCAGAAACAAACTCAGGGTTATGCTGCTTAATACTAGGTATCTAAATCAGAAACTGCACTCACTTGAAGCACTTCTCATCCTGGAAGATGCTGATGTCTGCACAGTCACAGAGACATGGTTCAACACCTTAGAGAGTACCCTGGCCATGCAGGGCTATAATGCCTTCCACATGTTCAGACCACACAATGAACATGAAAAAACCAAGGGAGGAGGAGTAGCCATCTTCAGTAAAGACAAATATACCTATAGATTGGTTAAATAGTATAATCCCTAGAGTTACTCTAAGTCCAACTAACTGTAGGAAAGATCCCCCCAAGTCATTGTTAACTATAGGTCCCCCACCATGAACCACAAAAACTACACATCCTACCTGGACCTACATGATTCACTCTCAATACAGCCAAATACTCTGGTCATGGATGACTTCAACTATCCTTCCTTCGATTGGGTAACCTATGAGCACAAGCAGGCTCGCCCAGTGGTTCCTTGACCTTGTTAACACAAATGCTCTGGAGCAGATAATCAACACCCTCATAAGAGTCTCTAATATCCTTTACATAGTGCTCACCAACATGGGGGATTGCTGCACCACCCCATGTGTGGGGCCCTCCCTGGTAAAGTCCACTCATAGCTCAGTCTCGTTTGAAGTAACAGTAATGCCTGACCCACCCCCAAGAGCAAAAACATTAAAATAATTCTCCAAAGCAAACTATAGCCTACTGAGTGATGGCATCAATAGTTTCAGACCCCTGCCAACACTGACAGCAATGACCCCTATATTGAGGAATACACAAATGTCCTGTATAAACATCTGTATAAAAGTATAAACTCAGCAGTACTTGAATGGATCAAATCAAGATCCTCATAAAATAATAAGCCACCCCGGTGGACATCCAGCATAAATAGATTATGCAATAAGAGAAAGAAACTGCTGTCAAAAAACAAGAGGGAACAGTCCCAGGAAAGGAAGATCTACCTCCCAGTTGAGTGAAAAACAGTAACCGTAATCCCCTTGCATAAAGGTGGTCCCTCAACCAACCCCGGCAACTATAGACCCATAAGCCTAACCAGGCTTATCTGCAAGGACATGGAGATAATCTACATGGACCTTATCAACAAGGATATAGGTGACCTTCAAACTCTTGACCCAACCCAGTTTGGCTTTGTTAAGACAGCTCTTTCCTGTAAACATGGTGGACATCTTCAAGAATGTCACCAAGGCCCTGGATGAAGGCAAAGCAGTTCATACTGCCTATCTTGACCTAGCCAAGGGTTTTGACACAATCCCTCATTCAGGCATCATTGAGAAACTAACCCAGCTAGGGATTAACCCTTACATTACTAGATGAGTTGCCAACTGGCTCACAAACAGAACACACACAGTCAAAATTGGGGATGCCAAATATGCTAGCAGACCTGTTACCAATGGTGTTCCACAGAGATCTATGCTATTCCCCCCTACTGTTTTTTATCTATTTTTCAGGCGTCCAGCTGAAAAGAGATGGTCTATGGCTTACCAAGTTTGCTGATGACTGCAAACTGGGTGTAATCATTGAATACCCCAAAGATGTCAACATACTACAAAAGGGGATTACACAGACTTAAACTAAATGCAAAAAAATGCATTATCATCCCCTTCAACAAAGGAGAACCCCCTGCTAATTAGAACATTAATAATACCCCCAAGTTCAAACCCAGTGGTGAGAGATTTAGGAATGCAAGTTGATCGCAGCCTTAATTTTCATCATCAGGCATCCACAGTAGTAAGGAAGGCCTTCTATGTAGCATGCCTCATAAGCAAGGGTATAGCATCCAAAGCTAAGGAGGTTATAACTCCCCTGTACTTGGCTCTTATCAGAGCAGTAGTAGAGTACAACGCCTCCTTCTATATGTACCTTACCAGACATTTGCAACAACTGCAGAGACTTCAGAGGTTTATAACCAAGAAAATTCAAGGCCTACAACACATGACCTACATGGACTCAGTATCATATAGACTGCTTAGAGATGACTTGTGCCTGGCATACAGAGTAGTCTCAGACTCTGTCTTGGTGAAGCTAATGCACATCTGCAAATCAGTGGGGCAAGATTCACTCGCTCTAAGGATCTTAACATAGCCTGCGGTATTAACAGGAAATGCTGGAGAGACAGATATGTCTCCCAGAGGCTGCCACTCCTCTGTAGCAAAAGCATATTTTTCCCATATTCCTTTTAAACTTTAAAACCAAATTCCATCCTTTGAGGAGGGTGGAGATATAAAGTTAATTAAATAACAGGAAGTGATGATTTCAAGATAACTCTTGAAGTGTAGGAAGTGAGGTATAGGAAGTGATATATGAGAAAAAAGCATGACTAAAGAACTGTAGTGGGTATACAGGCAGGAAGTGGAGGCATCTCTGTAGTAATAGCATGCTCTTATGTAGGAACAAATGTAGTTGTAGAGCGTGTGGGTGAAAATATGGGGATATTGTAGGGGAGCAGAGTGAGCCCGAGTGGTGTAATGGCGAAATGAGTGGGACAGACCTGATTTGTGGTGTGTTTCTGAGTATCAGAAACAATCAGTTTCATTAGCCAACTGCTGGGTAAGTGTTACAGTGTAATTACAGAGAAACGGTAACAAACAGTCAGCACCTATTAATGCCTTGAGCAATCTTTTGTCAGAGTTCAGTTTGGGTTGGATATATGACTGATAGGAGATAGGGTATATATTTTTTATATTAGCAACTTAAGTTGTCAGTATGGGTTAGTCTTCACTGAAAGGGACAGTAGCAGTAGGCTTAAATGCTTACTTTTTCAAAGGAGGGCAAGTTGCTCATGGGTAAAAAAAACATAGACATCAAGGTATAATGACTTTAAGAAGCCAGAAGTACATTAGCACAACGTGTCCCTTTAGCAGTAACACTGGCTGTTACCTCCTTGGTGCAGATGTTTTTAGCAGATTGATTAGTGGAACCCAAAGTTGTCAGTATATATACTGTCTGCATTGAAAAATATCTTTTTCAGGCTAAAATTCTACCAAGTAGAGAAAAGATAATTTTATACAGAATGACACAGAATCCTATGATTTTCTATACTGTGTGGGAAGGACAATCTTACAAGCCTATTAAAGAAATAAAATTTTTGAGGTAAACAAAAATGTGTGCAGATTTTTAAGTGAACAAAATCTATAACTTAGGATCAATTTCACAATCTGTCAGTTAGGACTTATTTAAATGTATTTATTAATTCTTAGTAAGTTTGTTTTACAGTTACAGTGCATGACACCCAAAGTCCAGATTTGAATAAAGATTATTAATTTGCTTTGATAGCTGGTATTACAGAAAAAAGTTCAGGTCAGTACAATGCAGTGTTAAACCATTAAACATCCAAAAGCTCTGTATCACTTAACAGCTAGTAGCATTAATTGTCTTTTACAGACTGCTTTGAACAAAATAAAAAGCAGTAGCTAACAATGATGCTCTTTATCAGCACTTGCAATAGTTTTCCTTTCCTTAAATTCAGAATTGGTTGTTAAAGGAAAATCTGGAATCAAAATTAACATTGTAAATTGCCCAGTACTATCTCACATTTATTAACTATTATACAATGACAAGACACTAACATTCAAAAACGTGCACATTGATTGGTCAGCCCAACCAGCAGGCCTGTTGTAAATCGAGCATATACCAATAGAAAAAAAGTCTGGTCACCTGGCCTTTCTTCTAGTAATGTATGCTACTTCTTTCCATTTTTTTTTGAGCTAAGACTTCGAGAGGTACATATGAATGGCAGAGAAAATACAAGGAAAATCAGGTATGTTATGCAACACTAAAGAAACATGCCTGATTTTCTTTGCATTTCTGCCCTGTCTCTCTCATACCTCTGAACTGTCCAGATTTCAATTTTTATTTAAAAAAAAAGGAAGTCACTGAGATCTTTTCTTTCTCCATTGCTTCCTTTCCAAAGCACTGATGTACTACATAAGCCCCATACACATGCTCATACATCAAGAAAGTAGCAGGATACAGAAAGAAAGTGGAAGAGCACCATAGTGCCATTATACAAAGACATTATGTACGAAAAGTAAATAATTTCTTTCTTAAATAATATCATTGTCTAATAGCAATAAGCATCTCCTGGGTGTGATATATTATAGCAATAACCCACGCCTGGGTGTGGGTAATGCTGGATTTACCCACGGTTGGTGTGGTTTGGTCACAAGGCGGCCCAAGTGGCCAAACAAAGCCAACCGTGGGTAAATCCAGCATTACCCACACCCAGAAGTGGGTTATTGCTATTTATACAATGACATTACTTAAGAAAAAAAATAATTACTTTTCTTAAATAATGGCATTGTATAATGTCTCCTTGCTGCCCTTCCGCAGCTGTCTGGTATTCTGCAGCAGTTCTGATGTACTGCGCATGCCTACGCAGTACATCAGAGCTGTGGGCAAAAGCAACAGAGAAAGCAAGATCTCCGTTGCTTTTTAAAACCTGTTTCGCTATGTTAAATGAGTTTAACATAGCGAGACAGCTTTAAAAAAAGCAACGGAGAATCTCTGTTGCTTTTTTAAAGCTGTCTGGCTAAGTTAAACCCATTTAACATGGCGAGACAGTTTAGAAAAAAGCAACGGAAAAAACAAGATCTCTGTTGCTTTTTTAAAACTGTTTTGCTATGTTAAATGAGTTTAACATAGCGAGACAGCTTTAAAAAAAGCAATGGAGAATCTCCGTTGCTTTTTTAAAGCTGTCTCGCTATGTTAAACTCATTTAACATAGCGAGACAGTGTGAAGCAACGGCGATCTTGCGTTCTCCGTTGCTGTAAAAAAAAAAAGTTATAGTAATGGAAGAAGTCCGGGCGACCAGACCTTTCCCCATTACTGTAACTCTGATTTACAATGTGCACGTTGACCAATTAGCATGCACGTTTTTGAATATTTAATGGGGGGGGTCATTGTATAATGAAGATTTACCCACGGTTGCCTTTGTTTAATTACTCAGGCTTCGTCCTTGTGATTAAACAACACCAACCATGGGTAAATCTTCACTATACCACATCCATTCATAGGCTGTTTCTACAAGACACTAAATTTCTATAATTAGTTACATTCTTTCATAACCCAAAAAGTAATTCAGACAAGCTTTGGAAGCAGAATAGAAACAAGAAAGTTACAACAGAAAGAGAGAGAGGGAAATGGTTGTGCAGTACTACACATTGTAGCTTGTTTAGGCAAATTCCTAACACAAAAGCATTTGCTTCTGAACACAAACTGCAGCTTACACCCACAAAGATTACTCCTGAACTAATTTTAAGAGGAAAAAAACTTCTAGTTGCATAAAGGCAATTTCACAACAGTGGCAGAAGAGCTTTAAAATGTCTATACTTCCAGTCACCACTGCAAACCTAAGCATCAAGCATTTAATAAAATGATGACACTAGGCCTGATTCCTAGAAGATGCCTTAAATGTAGGTATTGCCAAATAAACTGGCCATGTTTCCCTCTACCACTCTAAATATAAGCTATAATTATTTCATTAAATTATAATAATCGCCTTGATCTCCAAAAATGCTGTAACCAGAAGCATCACATACTAACTTGGCTGTAGCTCCCTACAGCACTAAAATATAACCATCAAATATTGTATTAAATAACAAAACCATCAAGTATTTAATTAAATGATGGCATTAACCCTAAATTCACAAAAAGCACTCTAAAGATAAGCATCAGATACAAAAATATTATGCCAAAATAGTCTGGAGTCCCAAAAGCACTGTAACCGTAAATCTCTAGTAAATGAAACTTTGATGTAATGACCAAAAGGTTGCACTTAAACCATAAAGAGACATATGAATTAGGACTTAGCTCTAAGCTACCCTGAAAAGAAGCATCTAGCACAAACAAAGGAAAACATGACAATAACCATCGTTTGCAGCACCAATCTAATCAGAAGTGTCAGCCACAAACACATACGCAATAGTCCTGATTCCCTAGAGTTCTAACCATAAGCTTTGATGTTTATCTTCCAAAGGTTTTCCTAAGATGAAATACTCACTCAGTTTCCTAAAACCATTCTAAGCGTAACCCTTTGTATATCTCAGTATAACAAAAAAAAAAAATGATGCCATAATGCCCATGACTTAAAACACTCTCACCTTAGAAATAGTCACATCAGAGAAACAAAGACATACAGTGTCGCTTTTTCTTTGTACTTATCTTGTTGCTTGCAGGTTTGTCCTCTGATTCCCATCAGAAAGCATGATTGAACCCATAGGCTTCCCTTTCATAGCTTATGCATTACAGTTTACAGCTGACTTCAGCTGTCTGGATGTGGCTCCTGATGCAACTCCTTTACAAAATCAAAGAATGTCCATAAGGGCTTACCAGAACTAAGAACTTCAACAAAGATGCTCCCTGAAAGTTTCATAGTATTAGGCTGAATGAGAACCTGAAGCTTGCAGTGAAGCATGTATCCGTACTGTTCCAACCCAGTGGTACCACAAATTTAAAGGCTTAAGAATCTAGAGTTAAGCAATCTATGAAAGCTGTAGCCCTCTAGGCTTGGCTTTTGGTATAGCAACACTGGGTGGCCTCAGCAATCTGTATATCTCAAGTCTTTTCAGTTGTATTTCTCTTCAAATTCTTTGTGCAAACAAAGAAGACCACAGATCTTTTAGGAAAAAAAGCCTTAAACACAAATAGCCCCTGTTTTTATTGTTTAAACTACATGGGGTTCTCAGCATATCTTTCCTGTTGTTGGTCTACACTAGAGCCAACAAACCGATCCTGCCTACCAGTTGCAGTGGGGGGGGGGGTATAAACAGGGCAGCAGTCCTCAACAGCTTTCAGGACACAGTCCTTGGCTACACTCCCAGACTTGCCGAGGAATTAATGTGCATCTGCCAACATTACAAACATGGAAGCTCTTTCAAAGGCACTTCAACACCTGACATTACCTTTGAAAAACTTGGTTTCCTAATGGGGGGGGGCAATTTCTGATAAATTAAGAAAATCACCAGAGAGGTGGCAACCTTAATGGCAATCTGAACCTCCATCCCTCTCCTCTTTGCAAACTTATTCCATAATATCATTCACTTTTTCTAGTGTTTACACTTGTTAGAATTACATACAACATGTTGGTACTCTGTAATGTTTCTGTTTAGAAGGCCAGCTTTATTGCACCAGACTACATATTGCCCACCAGCTAATCTTTTCTGCATATCCTGTAGAGTACCCATGTAGCTAGGACTTCTTTTAATCAGATGTTCCTACCTATTTTGCCTTGTAATGTTAGCAGAGGAATAAAATCCTTCCTCTATCATGCTGTCAGTGGATGGAATGTCACACATATTCTACAGTTTGAGTTTGCAGTTACATTCTAATAAACAATTTATATATATATATATATAGAGAGAGAGAGAGAAAGAGGAAGGGGAAAAAAGAAAGAGTTAGATACTATTAATCTATATTTATGTATGTAATAGTCAAATGTATTCATTCTGCTTCATCACATAAATTCTAATCTGATATAATCCAGCAAAAGTGTACAACAGTGCAAACATGTTCACTTTAGAGAGTGTTCCAGAAAGTGCGAGAAATCGCTACTTTAGCCAGCTCTATACAGAGTGATGGAGCCCTGACTGCTAACCATGTGACTTAACATTCAGTTAGTGATCCTGATATTTGAGGAGTCAGCTGTTAGAATAGGATAAAGCAACATTTTTGCCAGCACAGTTATCGTGAGGGGGTGGATGGGGTCCATTTGGCAATATCATCATCATCCCTCCCTTTTTCTCATTTTTTTTTACATGGGGTTGGGGTATCATGCTAACTGTCACCAACTCTCTAGATCCAGTGCCACACTCCTGCCTTCTTCAATACTCATGCCTGACTGTCAAAGATCTTTCACACAATCCATCCACCTCTTTGCTGGACATCCTCGCTTCCTCTAACCTTCTTCATGTCTGTCCCAAATCTTCCTCACCAAATTGTCTTTGCTTTTCTGCACGTGTCCAAACCACCATAATCTGTTCTCTTTGATCTTTTCTACAATTGAAGCTGCTTTGGCTTCTGCTGTTATGTCCTCATTTCTTCGTCTGTCACACAATGTGCATCCTACCACCCTTGTCAGGCACTTCTTTTCATAACCTCTAGCTTCTTCAGCTGTTCTGCCTTTACTGCCCAGGTTTCTGTACCATACAGTAGTACTGGTCACACCACTGTCTTGTACACCTTACTTTTCAGCTTCTTTGGCATTTTTCTGTCACAGACTACACCCGATATCCTATGCCATTCTAGCTTTGACCTCTTCATTCAGACGTCCCTTCTCCTCAACCACCCTCCCAGATACTTGAAGCTGTTTACTTGTTCCAGTATCTTCCCTTCTATCTCTTTTCTCAGATTCTTCTGATTTCCCCAGTTTGCTACCATTACCACAATCTTATATGTGCTTAGTTTCATCCTATGTGCCTTTAGTTTTGCATTCCATTCTTCAATCCTTTGCTGAAGCTCTAGCTCAGAGTTTGCCTGTTGCCCATTTGGCAAAACCAGTGTTGTTAGTCCAAGGGCATGTGCATACATAATTCATATTGGGAATTGGGCAGGACATCAAGTATAGCATTCCCAAAACCCTATCTATTTTTTGGGAAGGTACTGTTCCAGGACCCAAACATCCCTCCCTGAACTGCTTAGAATAAGCATTTTCCAGCTTGCAAAATCCCAGTATGAAGGATTCAGGCACCTATCAGAGACTGTGGAATGCATGTTTAAGGATGGGCTTTGGCACATGGTTGGTGACTGCCCCTGCACTGAAAACAATCAAAAAGATAAAAGAAAAAAAAGAAGGAACTAGAATTAGCTGCCTTATACAAATAGAAAACTGTCACATAAGCTGCATTTTATTAGCACTGCATTTGGACTTGTTTGCTCTTTAATATTTCAGAAGAACACCCACATATTGGTACATCTTCTCTGTCTCCTTTAAGCACAAACATTAATTGACTTTAACTAGAATGCAGTCTGATATCACCCCTGACAGTAAACACACGTAATTCTGCCTTGATGTCATAGTAAGAACATGCCTAAACAGAGCTTTAAGATCTTTCTAGTGTGTGTGTGAGTAGATGTGTGTGTGTGTTTGTGTGTGTATGTGTTTGACGAGATTATGTCTGGCTATGTGTTTTCACGTGTTACTTTTGTCTTCAGGCTAACTCATGTTTAACCTCAGCAATAACTACTTATTGCTATGTTCTAATTTGGTTTTATAATTAAGTTTTTATATCTAAATATATATATGTAGTTTCTTGTCATTACATACGTTCAGGTATAGCACAGTCTGATTTAGAGGCAGGAGAACAGAAGAAATATCATTACATATGCAGTCATGGCAACAGCTGCTGAAATGATCCTGAATTATACTGCTTAAGATAACATACTGTTGCCATGATTGTAGAATGTGATGACAGGAGGAAGGCATCCTGTCATTTGTATATCAATGCATGCCACTTTGGCATTTTACAACTATTCTCATCAATAGTAGAATGTGTACAGCACGGTGCAAGAAGAAATGGCATAGATAACTGCATATCCACCTTGACTGATGACTCATTCTCAGTACTCACCCCAAAAGCCTGATATTCTATTTAAACCCATCATAAGCTAGCTTCATTCAGACCTCAGAACCTTCCTTTTCATGCAATCCCAGTGTAAATGCTTTAGTAATGGTAGTGTCATCTTATTTCCATCCTTATATCCAAGCACTCTGCCTCCTTGGCTAAAGTACACCGTCACAATTCAAATGACATGCCCTGTCTTCGTCAACCATCCCTTAATCTGCTCCCTTTTGTTTTCTTCCCCAATTCCATCTAACCTCTTTATCCCTTACTCTCCTCTCCCCCACACACTTCTCCTAATCCCGTTCTCCCTCTCTCCCGTCCCAGTTATTTCCTGAGATACCACCCCTACCTCAGCATCACATCTTGTTCTGTCCTGCCTTCCTTACCCTTCAGAAGTCACAGTTCTGTATATTTTATAAATCTTCAGTAAACACTACAAATAGCTGCAGTATGCCTTGTGGGGATGTAAGTTGCTCTATCGATATTAAGATTAAATCTGTTGTTTATTGCAGTTATTATTCAATGATTTTTACAAAATTGTGTGTTATTTTTCACTATAAGATCTAAACTGCTGTCATTGTTCTTTTTAGTCCTTAAATGTCCAACTTTGTAAACCTGGGTTGAACCTGAAAATGGTCCTGACATTGCAGTGATCTACACTGGTCAACAAATAAAAATATAAAACAGAATTCTAATTATTCTTTTACTGAGGTGTGCAAGACTGAGGTTAGTATACGAGATGTCTCCTGCCTTGTCAGACTTGTAATATATGAACAAACTAAAGATATCTGAAGATAGTGTAAATATTATTACAACATATGATGGACTGCAGTCCCAGTGTAAAGACTGCATGATGCTCACATTAGTCACTATCCAGATATGCAGAGACTTAGTATGCCCATGTGGTGAACCACAGCATTTTGCACACAAAGCTTGTGAGGAATAAACTATGACAGTGTGCTGTTTTACATTAGGATGACTCATTGCTATGAACTGCCCTGCTGTCACGACTGCATACAAGTGAAATTATTCAAGATGACTCTACACTACTGTGTACAATGTTAATGAATACTAAGACCCAATACATACATACTCAGATATATTGCACACACAAATACACACACACACACGTACATATATATATATATATATGTATATATATATATATATATATATATATATATATATATATATATGTGTGTGTGTGTGTATCTATATATATATATATATATATATATATATATATATATATATATATATATATATACTCACACACATGCACACACACACATACATATATATATATATATATATATATATGTGTGTGCGTGTGTGTGAGTATATATATATGTATATATATATATATATATGTGTGTGTGTATGTATATGTGTATTTGTGTATGTGATTTATTAATTGCTACTACTATATCAGTGAAAAAGGTTAAAAAGAGACACTTACCCCCTGAGAAAAGCAGCATGTTTGTAGATTTACAGAATAAATGCCCTACTGGCCTCTTAATAATCTCTAAATGACTTTGTTGTGTAATATTTACTCAAAGCATTTTGTAAATTGCTATCTCGGTGGTGAAAAATTGCAACACACATTTCTCAGTGAAAAGAATAACAGCATTCTTGTTTTGGGGTAAAGGATTACCAGATTCTGTTGTACATGGTTTACAATTAGGAAATTGAATACGTCCGTGTGTGTATAAATTAAATATGCATTTCCCCAGTTGAAGGAATACATTTCTTTTTGTTTTTCAGAGGAACTGCCCTCTTAGTACTTTCAAAAAATCTTGCAAGGTGTAAGTAAAACAAAAAAGGAAGGAAAAGAAAAGAAGCTAAGTAACATTTTCCAAAGGAAGTACAGCACGGATTTTATACACACACATAGTCCCCACGTATAATCAGCATTATACAATAAAGGCTCCTTACTATTCAAAAAGGAGCATACAGATTGGCCAAACCAACCAGCATGCCAGTTATAAATCAAGCAGGTACCAATCACAAAAAGTCAGGCAGCTGAAGTACCACTGAGTGGCCAGACTTTCTGTTGGTATATACTGAGAGCCTGAGCAAAATTTAAGAAAAATCAGGTAAAGTCTGCAAAACTAAAACACAAGCCTATCTGATTTTCCTTGTATTTTTGTACTGTCCCTTGTAAAAACTGTTATTTTTTTTTAACTATTAAAAACATAAACAGCAACAGAGATTCTATTTTCTCTGCAAATTCTCCTACCCTGCACTGGTGTACTATGCAAGCGTGGGAACAAAAGTCCCATACACATGCACAACACATCCATTTAAGGAAGAGAACATGGCAGACGACTAAAGAGCCCTTACATAAATACATTATTTAAGAAAAATAAGCAATTTCATTCTTAAATAATGTAATTGTTTAATAGCAGTAATCCATTCCTCTTGTGGGTGTAGCAGGATTTACCCACAAATGGCTTTGTTTAATCACTCAAGCTTCACCTTCATGATCCATCCACACCAGCCGTGGGTAAACCCTGATATACCCATGCACAGTTGTGGATTATTGCTTAATACTACTGGTATTAAGTTTGTTGCTGGCAGCTGTGTATCTTATCTTATGACTACAGTAAAGTTGGGTCTTGCTTCCTTGAAGATCCCTGTGAAGTAAGAAAAACATATGTAGAGCAGGAGTGCTTCTTCTTGAGTCATCTAAGAAAGTTAAACATACTAATGAAATGTTGTTGTGTCTTTTGGCTTTTCCCTGTTAGGGGTCACCACAGCGGAACTCCGGTCCGCTAATGATTGGCAGTTGATTTTTACGTGTCGAGTTGCCAGCCCTGCGGCACAACCTTCAACGAAGGTACGCCCATTTACGCATGTCTCTACGCAGAAGACGCTCTAGCTGAGAAGCGATCCGGACAGCATCTTACTGTGAGGCGACAATGCTACCGCAGCACCACCACCTTCATACCCTGAATTAATCTGAAGCAGTTTCTTTTTTTAAAAGTAAGAAGTGATACCACGGCAGAATGTGTTTTATTAAAACTAAAAACATTTAAAACTGTTAAAAACACAGAAGATGAGTGCTTTCGGCTTTCGCTTTCTTCAGCTCTATTAACAGTTTTAAGTGTTTTTAGTTTTAATAAGTTTCAAGTGTTTTGAGTTTTAATAAAACACATTCTGCCATGGTATCACTTCTTGCTTTTGTATTTGTGGATTTATCCTTTCTAGGAGTGATTTTGCTGGTTTAACTGGACTTAATACGTTTGCTTCTTTTTTTAAAACATTGATAATTAAATATGATAAAAAATAATTATCTTGGCATCCAATATAGTCATATATGGCACAGGTTGCTGAGATACATTAGATCATATGCCACAGGATTAAAATGACACTGCAGTCTGTATGTTGCTTACAGAAAATACACATAATATATACCAGCATTCAAAAGCTGCAACACTGTATGCAGATTCAAGAGGATTTTTCTAAATGTTGTCATGTATAAAAAGAAGAGGGCTATGGTTGTCATGAAAGTCTATACAATGATTTGATGTGTACAATGTCATTAAATGTCACCACAGATGTCACTTACATTAACTTTAGCTGATTTAAACAGTACTTTTATTTTAGTAATTATTTACATTCCTTCAGACAGTTTAATTTATTTTTGTTTGCATGTTCATATGGCATACAATCATTTTAAAAAGTGACTGGAATATAGTAATCCATCCCACTTCAGACCTAACCCACACAATCCCCAGATACTAAAATTACACTTAATAGGGTAAACAATTATACAATATTTGGTCAAAAATGCTAAATATATGCATGATGACTAACAATGTAGTTACTATAAAATTACATACACACTGTTGTGCAAAATGTGGATCTTCTTTTTCCATGATTAAGATTTAATTGATCTGAAGATATACTGAAATTTTCTTCATTATTTATTTATTTTTTTTTTGTTAAAGAACATTCACCACTTTTCTCTCTATGAGTTGATGTATAACCATGAATTCCATCAGGGATATATGATTAGAAATTAAGAACATTTGACACAGTCATATACTAAAAAAATACATGTTTTCATGTTGATATAATTATTCATGCTTACCTTTAAACTAATACTCGAAAATACTGTGCTGCTAAATATCCTCATGTCTAGTATTCCGTATTACATTTTTTGACATATTTCATCACTATCCTAACAAAATGCAATCTGTGTCAGTGTCCCTGCACTGCTGACCACTTAAGTTAGGTTTTGACATGTCAACACAGAAAAACGAATAGGCACCGGAACAGCCAACCATATAACAATAAACTAAATCCGTTCCAAGTCAAAGCATGTATAATGCACCGGCACAATGTCAGATAAAAATGTATCTTTATTGACCACAAATAGTAACAGGTTAAGCGCTTTCATCTATTTAATATAGACTTTTTCAGAACACTCTTTTTACAAAAAACTCAGCTTAAATACATTCACCAATACCTCATTTCCATTTCACAATTAATTACAATTAAACCTTAAAGTGCACAGTGCATAATTCCCTTAGCCAATATCTAATTAAAATTAATATATCCTAATCGTATTGTGATAAAACCATAAACATAAAAATATATTAAAAATGTTAAAAATATATGACGTTAATCCACAAATATTAAATGTATCATCTTGTATATGCACTTTTAATGTTGTCAATGTAATGTACCTTAAAAAAATATATTTTTTTATCCATACCTATGTATATGAAATATGACAAATAAGTATTATAAAAACTTCATCAATAAATATAATAAAATTACTAAAATTAACCACCATAACCTAATTAATAACTATTGACCTACCCACTATACTCTAATATGGGTTTAATAGATATATGGTCATTAATACCTGGGTATACTGAGGCATTCATTTTAATCTGCTATCTTGCCTCTTTCTCCCCCAATTTTTTCTGTATATTACCACCCCTAGGGTTATCTTTAATAACTTCCAAAATGCCAAAACAAAAAGATGAACAGTTCTTATTTGCTTCTAAATGTCTCCACAGTGCATTATTACTGTCCTTCTTTTTCATACTATAACAATGGTCATATATTCTATTTCTCAAGCACCTGTCCGTTTTTCCTACATAAAAACAGGGACATGTTAAGCATTTTGCTAAGTATACTAAGTGTCTAGTCTTGCAATTGCTTTATCTGTGTCTAGTCCTGCAATTGTTTTATCACAATACGATTAGGATATATTAATTTTAATTAGATATTGGCTAAGGGAATTATGCACTGTGCACTTTTAGGTTTAATTATAATTAATTGTGAAACGGAGATGAGGTATTGGTGAATGTATTTAAGCTGAGTTTTTTGTAAAAAGAGTGTTCTGAAGAAGTCTATATTAAATAGATGAAAGGGCTTAACCTGTTACTATTTGTGGTCAATAAAGAGACATTTTTATATGACATTGTGCCGGTGCATTATACATGCTTTGACTTGGAACGGATTTAGTTTATTGTTATAAGGTTTTGACATGTCCCCAGCCCTGATTATCACTATGTATTTCCTTTATTTTCAGAGTAGTTTCTTACAAATCTTTAAGAAGATCTTGGACAAATATAGCCATCACACCATTGCCACCTTTCAGTGTTTTAAACTGTTTTATTCTCTTAATTTATTATGCATTTGATTTGCCATTCTCTCTGTTCCTGTATTTAGTCAGTTTCTATGTTATGTTATATTAAACTGATACTGCTATATTCTGTTTATACTGAACCCTGTTACATCACTCGAATTACCAAAATTAGACAGCTAGCAATGCAGGTGGATACAATTCCTTGTTAAATTTTAATCCTGCTGTAATGATTTTTGTTAAACTTGCTTATTAAAAGAGTTGTTTACATTTGTTAGCTCTTTCATAGAAGATATCTTCCTTATAATTGCTTATACAGCTTATGGCTGTTGCTTAAACAGTTTGCAAGAAGTTACTTTTGTTTTGTCTGACTGTTTACAAGGCATAAGTAAACACTACTGAAAACTCTGAGAGAAAATGTAAGAAAGTCAGTTGAGCAGTGCTATTTGCTTTTATCTTTTCTTTGTCTCTTCTTGGTCAGAGTCACTGACATATGCCATCAATGCATGCCCTCTTAATCTGGTTACATCTTGCAAACTGCTTCAACTTATGCCACTTGCTTTGCAGTCAGCTATTAGGCTGATAGCGGTATAACTTGTCTTGCATTCCTATTATAATGTAATTTACGTACCTCTGGGACTGCAATCCCTTTTATTGTGTGACCACTTTCACTGATTCAGCACCATAGCAGGAGAATACTAATAAAGTTCATAAATCAGTAAAGGAAGCCTTTTCTAAAGTTTAAACTGGCTCCACTTTTATAACTTTGATGACAATGGTCCATTTTATTGTTTGCTGTTTTATATCTGTAACTCCTATAGTAGAGTCTGAAGAAAAGCAAGACTCTACAAGTTATAACTTTTAGGAAGATCTTAAGGTTTTCACATTTTCTTATGAGGTTAATTTTTGAGGAGTCCCTGCCTAGAGGATGCTATTATGTTCGTCTTGTACTGAATCAGTTTTCCTTTATTTGACCACTTATCCTTACAAGCCAGAAATTAATTATTCATTGTCTCTTTTTTACTGCCCTTGATTAAATAGATGTGCCACCTATGCTTTCAGTGCAGCAGTCATCTGTGCAGACACACACACATATAAATGTACATATATATGTATGTATGTGCTTTCAGTATAGGAGTTTTATTTAAATATATATTCACACATATACAGATATATGTAACAAGGATGACTCCGCATTGCACATTTAAAGGTGTGCTGGTGAAGGCAGAGGTGAGTCACTCCTGTGGGCTCTGTTAATTAACAGAAGAACAGGAGCTTGTCATTAGATGATAGACTAGTTAAGCCTTTTGAAGTCTAGCCACTGCAATCTCAGTACTACACCAACCTAGTTACTCCCCCATCCATAACAGAAAGGGTAGGCTAGACCTAAGAAATTTTGCAGTATCCCATCCATTCATCTAAGTCAGATTTGACTATAGTGAGGGACATGTTTTGCTTTAATGAAAGTGGGGATTTTTTCCAAGCTAGAAAATGCTTTGGGGTGATATCTGTCATGCTAGCAAATCATCTTTATTTTGTTTTGTGCATTTAAGCCCCTGGATCTCGTATTTGTGTTACTACCAAGCTTTGTAGATATATAGTAGATTAAGGAAGACTGGGTCATTTACAGCTCTATAGGCTAAGCACAGATCACCCCACAGTGCCTGTAAGAGACATGGAAAATAGATGTTACTTTTGGTTGGGTTAGGTTTTGGACATATACCAAAGTATGCATTGCATTTTGACTGAAGGATGAGTAGAGGGGAATCATGACTTCCTCTGACTGAGAAAAAAATGTTTTGTATTATATATACATAAATAAAAAATGCCGTTAATAATCAGCTGGATGGGATACAAGGCTTTCCTAATGACAGAGGATACATGTTGGTCAGAGAATGGTACATTATCTGCAATTACTTTAAGGTGTGTCACTTATGTGGTATGTGTACCTTTTACATTAGGAAAATAAATTTTCAACCAATTAGATCTTTCATTTCAACTATTGGCCTTTTTAAATAGCTTAAAATATCAATATTTATGTTTTTTTCCATGCAGAACAGATACTGATTTTTTTACTGAATGCCTTAAAATGTCTAATGTTATTTTCAAACTGACTCATATTTTAATATTTCTGTTTTAAATGGGAAATGTTAGTCTCAGTAGAAAGTGACATTGCTACCTTCAGTATATGAACTGCACTGAGAACTAAAGTGGGGATTCATAAATGTCTTCATACTCAAATTAAAAGGGTGTCTCACCCATCGTGTTGAGAAACATATGACTCAGAAACAGAATCCTGTCCCATTTGTACATACTCAGCATACCATTGTTGTTGTTCATTTCAACTTGACACTGGCTACCTTACATAAAGTCATGCAGTTTGAGGACCAAAACAGGCAGGATGCAGAGCAGGGTGGTGCTATGCACTTTACACATATTAACTGTGCTTGGGGCACTTCACAAGATGGACACTGTACAGATGTATACACAGCAGGGTGGTGCTGTGCACTTTACACATGTTAACTTTGGGGTACGTCACAAGATGGAGACAATGTACAGAAGGATGCACAGAAGGCTGATGCTGTACATTTCACACATAGTAACTGTGCTTGGGACACTTCACAAGATGGACACAGTGTACAGAAGGCTGCACAGCAGGGTGGTGCTGTGCACTTTACACATTTTAACTGTGCATGGAGCACTTCACAAGATGGACACAGTGTACAGAAAGATGCACAGCAGGGTGGTGCTGTGCACTTTACACATATTAACTATGCTTGAGGCACTTCACAAGATGAAGGCAGTGTACAGAAGTATGCACAGCCGGGTGGTGCTGTGCACTTTATACATATTAACTGTGCTTGGGGCACTTCACAAGATGGACACAGTGTACAGAAGGATGCACAGCAGAGTGGTGCTGTACCCTTTACACATATTAACTGTGCTTGGGGCACTTCACAAGATGAAGACAGTGTAGAAGTGTACAGAAGGATGCACATCAGGGTGGTGCTGTGCAATTTACGCATATTAACTGTGCTTGGGGCACTTCACAAGATGGAGACAGTGTACAGAAGGCTATTAGCAAGTACTTGTCTGTAGCATGTGAGACATTCAGGAAGAGTTTTACCGTTTAATGCACCACATCGGGCTCTCTGTTTCCCTGTTATTCATGGTGCAGAGGTGGTGTTAAAATGTCCAAAACTGTTAGAGGAAGCATCAGTGCTTCCCATTAGGAGTGATTGCTGGCCATCATCTGCAGTTAGCAAGCTCAGTGTGTTATGTGATAACAGAGGGCACTGAAACCCAAACTACAGAATGATACTTCTTAGCGGTTCATAGCCTTAACCTTCCAGTTAAATTACTAGTAACAAGATAGGGCTATTCTGCAAAACCACATGTGCTGTTGGAGGATGTCATATACATAATGAGGAGACATAGTACTGTACACTGTCCTTATTATGATGCCTGCCCACTCCCATCAGTGAATATGGTGGATTACTGCTGTTAGCTATGTATGCGGGGAACTGAAACACAGTTCAGAAATGTACTGTATTATGTTGCCCTCATTTGAATGCCATCTAGGTTTTATAATATGGGCCTGGAGTCGTAATGATGTAAGACCCTGCTTATTGGCCTTTTTGGACAGTAATGTTATCAATACTGGACAGCAATGCACACAGATGCTGTTATGGTGCTGTTGTGATAAAATAGTATTGGTAACTTTGTAAAGGTTCTGTGACAAAAAAAAAATGTATATATATCTATATATACACACACACATGCACATATCTATCTAGCTATATATATATATATATATATATATATATATATATATATAAATATATATATATATATATATATATATATATATATATATATGTATATACTTAGAGGCGATCTCTGCTTGACTTACCCAGCTCTGTTAGAAATGCATCTAAAGAAATCCCAATCCTTCCACACCACATGCTCCAAAGACCTCAACCTCATTACCACAATTAACAGAACATGCTGGAAGGACAGGTTCATAACCCAGAGACTGCCCATGCTATGGAACAGACTTCCCATACATGTCAAGCAGAGCATCTCGCTGACCCTCTTCAAGATAAATCTTGATGAGTGGATGGGAAACAGAAAATTCACCCCAGTGATAACACCAGTGTCTGTACTCGACAGAGGCACTTTGAACTAAGATTGGGGGGCACTATGCCAGGGTAATCCTATGGCTGGGCTTGTAAAGGCCCCAGGGCCATTAGCCTAGTACACACCTATGAACCTATATATATATAGAAACACTGCTACTTAAATATATCAACTCTGAGATCGCACTACACAGAACAAAACAGCAAAAATACAATTCTGTTGTCTTGGTCTGTGTAGTGCAATCTCAACTCTGAGATCGCACTACACAGAACAAAACAGCAAAAACACAATTCTGTTGTTTTGGTCTGTGTAGTGCAATCTCAGAGTTGATATATTTAAGTAGCAGGGGGTGTGGGGGCACAGCCCCACACATGGGGAGTGCAGGGGGGATTTCCCCCTTGCTTATATTTGGAGAAGTGTAATACTTTTTTTTATTTGTTTCTGTATGTAGTTGTAATATATATGTGTATATATATATATATATATATATATATATATATATATATATATATATATATATTGTTTCTGTATGTAGTTGTAATATATATGTGTGTGTGTATATATATATATATATATATGTATGTATATATATATATATATATATATATATATATATATATATATATATATATATATATAGGTTCATAGGATCATGGGCTTTTTTAAGCCTAGCCATGCATCCCAAATCTATGACAAGTTTTGATACCCCTGATAAGTGTAAGCAGGGGGGTGGGAGATTAAACATTTACAAACTAGAGTCTGGGAGAAGAACCATTTACAGGTTGCCTGTGTCATCCATTAGAGACGTACTGTAGATGCCATAACTTTGTTTCTAAGTTGCGCAACACAGAAGGGCTTTCTCACTACTATAGACACATGAAGGTCAAAGGCTAGATTACTATTTATGTGTGTCCCTAAGTTCTTGACTGCTACATCAAATCTAAAGGGTGTGTTGTCAATATGTTAGTTACCAGGGGTTATATTTGATGGTATTTCCTGCGGAAAAGTTGAGGGGGAGAGAGGGGTAAAGTTGAAGCCGAATTTATCAGCTAGTGGGTTTTCTATATCTTCTGGTTCAGTACAGGTGGCTCCATTTACAATGAGTTCTGCACACAATTGTATTTTGCCTTTGAGGTAGTGGGATTAGCTAAAGAATGCTTTGTGGTCGTCCTTGGCCTGGGAGGCCAAATTCACCTCAAACTTGACTTTGGTATACTTTATTTGTCCTCTGAGATGTTTGTTTAGTTTGATGACAGTGCTTTTATCCTGATGGGTGCTGCACCTCCTAATTTTCGCCATTATTTTCTTCTTGTTATACAGCCTGTTCGTTTTGTGATTCCACCAGGGTAGCCTGTTTTTAAAAGTTAGTTTTGTACCTCTTCCTTGTGGGCACAGATGCATCTGTACAGCTATTGACATGCTTGTACAGGGAATCTTTGAACAGTTCTGCATTGGCAGCAGTGTTCTCATTATTTATGGGGTCTTGAAATTTTGCCAGGTTATCACTTAATAGAAGGAGGTTAGCCTTAGAGTAGTTCCTGAATATTCCATGTTCAGCTGGTGGTCCAGGTTTTGTTTTTACTTCAAAGGAGACCATTTTGTGGTCTGACTTTACCAGGGAACACATTACAGTAGGGGGTGTGCAGTACTTTCCCATATTAGTAAGAATCAGATCCAGTATGGTTGCACCCGTGGTTGGTGTATTGATTATCTGGTTCAGAGAGTTTTTGTTTACAAAATCCAGGAATCTATGTGCCTGTTCATTTGGTGTTGTATAGGATTCCCAGCTAATACTGGGGTAATTAAAGTCGCCCATGAATATGGCATTGGGTTGGATGATTAGTGTTTCTAATAAATTTAAATACATGGTATGGGTTTCCTGGGTCATAAAGGGTGACCTATAGCTGGCAAGGAAGTGATATTGGATTTTGCCAGTGGTGATTTGAACATGGAGCAGCTCAAGAGCATTGTCCTGTATGATCAGCCTTGAAGCATATTTATTTTTGATGTAAATGGAAACATTTCCACCTTTAGTCCCTGTCTGTGTAGTAGCTAGTCTAAATATGTGGATGACATTATAACCTTGCACTGTTGGTGTGCACTCTATGGCATATATATAAAAACTGGATTTGTTGACATCATTTGTTTTGAATATGTGTATGTTATACATGTGCATAAGTGTTGGTTTTATGTGATATATGCCCGTGCACATATGGATATTTAAAATTCTGCTGTGCTAAAGAAGCAGGAATAGCTTTCTACAAGTGACATGAACAGAACAAGTACACAGTGATCTCCTTTCTGCTTGTTGAGTATTGGTGTTCATGGTAGACATCTATGAATTGTTAAATGCTGTGTAGATCATTTGAATGTCTACTATGGACCAGTTGCCTTTTAGGTGCACATTAACACACCGTTGCTGCAAGCCTTACTGTGCGGTTCCGATGAAATCAGGAGAGGGCCTTTTTTGCATTTCTAGGTATGCTGGCCCTTCACAGTATAGTCAGTGTCTCTGAATCATCCTGAGCTCCTACATTACCTAACAATAAACAGCCCATGCCATACACCAACTCCAACACCAGCAAATATTGTCAGTCTGAAGATCCTTTTCCACAGATTGCTAATCAGGCTATAATGACCCCCTTCCAATAAAAAAATAACAGTCATTAAATTAAACCTTGTTAACACATTCTCATTCTAGGTAGATGCCCTAAGTAACTATTGATTTTCAGGGTCATGCAAGATTAATTGTCAACCTGGTAGGGGTGTTAAATATGGAGATAGCACCCAACATTTTTGTGTTGTCCCTTATGTATATTAATTGTTTACTGTTTAGGACTTAATGTAAACATTTGAGAGGATTTGGAATTTCTTTGGAGAAAAAGATAAACCTTACATTAGTGCTTCTTTTTTCAAGCTTAATCAGTTTCCTGTTTATCTTAATGTTTTAGCCATATGCCATACCATGTACTGTTAAATACTTTCTGCTAATGTGCATTGTTATATTGTGTCAGGACAATGAATCATATATACCATGAAGGCTGATACTATTTATGCTCTTTATATTATTTATTGATTTAACAATTATTTAAATTAAATGATCTTACTGGATCCTAGTCAGCCATGGACATGAAGGCGCAAGGTACAGGACTTAACATAAACACATGCGAAGAAGTCTAAATATTTTTAGGTCACAATTTCTGTTACTTATGCATATTTCCTTTATAGAGCTGTGCTGACACAACTATTCAGTATACTTAAATGTTTATAAACATATAGATATGTATGTATGAATACACACACACACACACACACACACACACACACACACACACACACACACACACACTGTGCTTCTTTCTATGTAAAGATTGTAAGGTACTGAATGTCAGTTTTATTTTTTATTGTGCAAACTATTATCACTTGTTTTGCTGCACATCTCATCTTTTGGAATGAAAAGATAAGCAAATGTACTTAGTGTCATATATGAACAGTAAGGAATCCTTTTAGATGTTTATTGATGCATGCTTTTTACAACTACTAAGTGATTTTTATATGGAGAGAAAGGGTATAGTTTGTTATCCAAAAAAGAATTAAAAAAAACTAATAATTACATTAACTCTTCATAGAGAGTTATATGTCAGACATGAAGAATCATGTGTTCTCCTATTTATTTTAATTTCCAGAGCCATGTTAATGGATTAGCTCTGCTAAACTTCATGCACACACCTTCAGAAGGGCCCTTCAACCTGCCCATAAGTACACAATAACAGGCAATCTGCAGCCTGTCTTAGACCTCCCTTGAGTCTCTCAGAGGGATTTTTGTTACATTGAGGATAAGCAGAAGGCATCATTATGGATGTCACACAGTCTGTTGAAACATGATTCTTCAAATCACATTTTGATGAAAACAATTCCCCAAGGTCTTGTTTCTTTGAAAGAAGCAGTACTCGGGAAGTAAAGATACCTAATTGTTTTTCTGCAGGCAGCTTCACCTCTCTAGTCACACAATTCTAACTTGAACTGTAGTATGACCTGTTCCTGCATATAAAATGCAGGTGAATCATTGACAATTACAGCACACACTTTTTTAAATGTCATTTGTTCTATTCCTATTTTCCTAAATCATAACCGTATGCCAAACAATTGCTATACACGTATAACTAAAAAGTAATATGAAAAGCATTCTTGACATTGTTTTAATTTTTGAAAGTAATATTCTGTCTCAGTTATATTTTACAAGTGAATTTATGGATGAGTACAGAACTTTGTGTGGTTCTTGGATATCATGTTCTCCTTCACTGTTTTCTATAATGAGGTTATGATGCTAAGTTTTCACAATATTCATTCCATATGGTAAACCTTGTAGAATGCAAGTCAAAGAAGTTTAAACAACTAGAAATGTGTTGTTTTGCATTACTTCCTGGATGTTAGCTTCTGAAAGACAAAGTGTTTATGCAATCAAGAACTATGAATGCTGATGCCATTAAATAACGATGTGTTCTCTCCTTTTATTTAGCAGTCTATGTTAGAGTTTAAAGTAATACGCTGAAAAAATTGCACATCACAGACCTGAGATTGATTGTCTAATTGTTTCATTGGTTAATAGACACATTGAATTGATCATTTCTCTGTGTTTACCTGTGAAAATCCTACTCAGGACTTGACCCTTTTTATAGCAGAGATTTAAATGTTATAGATATCCTCTATTAATAATTACTAACTGGATAGCCTGACTGACCTAAAGAAATGTTTCAGCTATGAAATGGAGGAAAGATCAAGATAATACAATGACAGACAGTGACAATACAATAAACAAATTTCAGGTATAATCAGTGTAGAGTCAGTCAGCAGATAGAGGACAGCTTTGAGGGGTATAAAATGTTAATTCACTAGAACCACATTATTTAAAAATATTTAGAGCATTTACAAATGAGTATCAGGGCAAAGAAATGATTATCGATGAAGCAGAATGAAATATGTTTGACAAGTTAAAATACGCTGCTTAGGAAAAAATTAAAAAATATATCAAATATACGAAGAGGAGATACATGCATTTGAAACTGAAAAATGGTGCTAGTTGCTTTCCCTAGTGCAAAGGTAGCCATAGTTCTTGGCTAGATGTCACTTAAGATTGAATTTAAAGTTTATATTATTAGACTCGCTGTGTATTTACAAGGGGAGCAGGTTTCACCTGGCAGGATCCATTTTGTTGAAACCACATTCCTGTATAGTTGGTCCAAAAGCTGCTCTTTCCAGTGTGAGATGACTAAGATCTTTAGAACAGATAGGATACAAAGGTAGTTAATAATATCATAGTTCACTTAGTCTAATGATTATGTTCCCAAATCAGGAAAAATGCAAGTTTGTTATGCACCTCTCGGATGTTAAAAATACTGGATAATGATTGGGTCTCCAGTTATAACTAGTTTAGGTTTTGAGACATGGCTGCTAGGAGTTCATGTGCAGAGTAAAGCTTGAGAGGTGAATTTTGGCATCCATGTCTAGAACACATGAGAACATGTTATGACTGGTGACCTGATCATAATTCTTTGAATAGCATGAAACTTTATCTGCGCCATGTATACTTCCAGTTACAAAAAGCAAGAAACAAAGTAGAAAAGAAAGAAGTGAAAGAGCGCAAAGTGTTTTACCTGATTTGAAAGCCAGAAAAATACACAGTGCTGTCAAACAGAACACTAGCTTTCAACTTCTTTGTTTAAAAATTCTGGACAAATCCAAAAATAATGAGGGGACAAAGAATGATAATCAGATACAGGTTTTAAATATTGCTCTAATTCACTTAAAAGTCTAATAGAACAGTGGGGTTTGCATCAACATGCTTTTTCTGAACAATAAGAATTACGAAACTCATACCTGGTGTTAATGACTGACTGAGTGTAAACCTCAGTGATTTACCAGAAAATCAGAAACATTATGAAAAACAGAGAAAAAGTAGGAAGCAAAATATGGGACATTTGAGAGGTATGGATACCATGCAGAAAGAAAAGTGCTCCTCTGAGAAACTAAC
Source organism: Protopterus annectens (assembly GCF_019279795.1). Taxonomy (NCBI): domain Eukaryota; kingdom Metazoa; phylum Chordata; order Ceratodontiformes; family Protopteridae; genus Protopterus; species Protopterus annectens. The sequence continues at coordinate 375,785,048 of NC_056749.1, forward strand.
AGCTTTTAAAAGCTGTAAGAGACTTCTTTTTGCCATATTTTCTGTTTGTAAGTGAAAGAGTCAAGTTCTAGCATATTTTAAAAGCTGTTTTACTTTCTGCCACTCTTCTTTGCTAGCTGGCACTGTCTGTTGTTAGTCCCTAGTATGAGATGAAATCTTAACAGCACTTATGTTTTCTTAACAAAATTTTGATAAGCACCCCAAAGTGCTACTAAGATTGGTTCTTGCACAAGGGAAGTCTTTAACAAGTTTATTTTTTTCCCACTTTGAGTGTAATCACAACATTCAGTGCCCTACACAGAGGATTATGATCAGGTCTCCAATCATAAATAACTTATTATGTGTTTGAGGCATAGATGTCAAGAAATCCACCTCAAGAGTGAGGTTAAGTTGAGGCTTTATTTCATGAAATTCATTTTAGCATTGTCATTTTTTGCAAAGTCTGCTCTTTTTTCTGCTTGGTCATTATTTGCCCAGTAATGGCATCTAATAGTGACAACAATACTTATCTGTTGATTAACAGTGTTCCTCTTATCATTTAGTGTGCTTATTGTATTCAGAATATAGTTTTAAATGAAATTGTTACTAGCGATGTAATATGTTGAGAGCTCATTGTATTATTAAATCCCGATCCTCTTTAAGTTTATAGATGAAGCACACAATGTCTTCTTCTAGTGGTTAGAGCTGCAAATCTGCCAAAATCTCATAAGTCAAATTCTGCATGAAATACTGTAATTATGCTTGACAGCATGGATGTACTTTGAAACATTGAAGCACACAAACGTCGAATGGCTAAACACCAATCCCAAAACACTTTTTTTGCAGGGTGCAAGCCCATGTGCACCCCCCACACCCCCTGCCTGCTAATTATATATACCAATTGTGAGATTGCTCTATAGTGGAGAAAGAGCAAATTCCCCAATCCTTACTGTTCACAACCTCACACAGACGTAACACTGGCAGAAGCAATCAAGTGAGTTTTAGTCCCTTCTACCAGCTTAAAAAAACATTTAACATTACAAGCATTCAATACTACAGTGTTCTTTTCTGTTTGATTAGTAGATAATTCCCAAGACAACATGAGACAATTCTTACACTACATCAAGGTACCCATGTCAGTCAGGCTGGCTACAGAATTTGTGAGGAAAGTACTGGCTCATTGTTTTGACAGGAGTGACTTGGGGTTGGCAGGGTGACTACAGCCGCTAAGAATTTGGTTTGTCTAATACTGTTTGTGTGGACTTATTTACTTATGTATGTATGCATGCATGTATTTTTAGAGCTAGAACTAAAATCCTTGAAACGCCTTGCAAAAAGGATCCATATCTCATGCAGCAAGTTTCTTTTAACTTGATAAAGTCTACTCCTTGAAACGGTTTCATCACATTTGTTATCACTTAAGTTGTCAGCTAATCCAGCTGTGTCTCAAGGTAAAATTACTAGCTTCTTATCTTTTTTAGTATTTTGGGGAGAGGCTGCATTTCTTTGAAATTAGTCCAGATTTTGTACATTTCCCACACATAGGTTTCTTGGTCATCAACCAACATAGTGATATTCATGCCACCTGACTTTCTTCTTTCTTTTTTAATAATGTCATAACATGTTATTACACCATAAGATGCTATCATATTATTAAAACATCTTATTGCACCATAGATTGACCTGGGTTGAACCTTTTCCTCTGCTTTCCAAATTTGCATCACTGAAATTAATTAATTAATTTGTCCATGTTTGTACAAGCATGTACAGAGCTTATTTTGCTGCAATCAGTATCTTATTTTTTTGTTTCAAGACATTAAATAAAATGCAGGCTCTTCAATTTAACTGAACTATCTGTTATATCTCAAGTATCTGTCTTTTGGTATTCAACTTTTTTCTAACATACAAATCATGTAATCTAAACATGTAAATGGGTCTCCCAAAAAGTATGCCAGCTTTAGAGTGGCAAATTCTGCCACCCATCCCATTTCATTTTCAAATTTCCTTTTCATGTTCAGTATATCTAAAATTACTGACACATTTTCTCAGAACCAGATTAATCAGACTTTTTAAAGAAGACTGCTTTGTGATCTTCCTCCATAATGTGTTCTATGCCTACATTCATTTTAATAATAGGCAGTACCTTCCTTTCTCTGTCCATCATAAACACACACATACATATATATATATATATATATATATATGCACAAATCAGTATTATAACGTGCATGTTTTAGCAGGTAATAATTCATAGATCCATGCAGTACAGTCTTAGCCTTCAGAAGCAGAATGCAGTACTTAGTGATGTGGGATTGCATAGTGAAAACAAAAGCTTAAGTTCAAATAGTTAATTTGATATTTTTGAACTCCATGCTGACTTATTTACTGGATATCACAATTTAATTAATGACTTTATCATACTGACAGGATAGCTAGATAACAAGAGAAAAGTTCCATTACCACCTTGAGACTTTTAAAATTTTCATGATGAAGTTCATGAATCACAACGTATTTTGTTCAAATCCAATAGAATGATCATTGGAATCAAACTAATCAAATACTTGAGAGGTAGTCCTAATAGGGCCATCCGGAAACATGAAAGACAGACAGAAAATTGTTAATGATTAGCTGTGCTGTGTGTTAATGATAAAGAATCTTATACGGGAGAACAAGTTGTCCTTAATACCAAAGCATCTACATTATTTCTAAATGAAATACCAAACTAAGAAGTCAAAGGATTGCTGGAACTCAATAAAAAGGCTGCATATGAAATACAAATATCCTTACAGCAACTTTGAACATTAAAGAAAGGGTGAAGTAAGGCAGGACTGCTTTCATATCATTAATAAACCCTTCCTGAATCTATATGACAAATTTGGGAATAGTTCTTTTCAGATGGCCTATTAAAATTCTGGCAGATGTTTTCATTTCAGTGAGAAGAAAAGATATAGAGATACAGATGCAGAACTATAATTTCCAGGTAAGGTAGTCCCCCTTCCCTTCTTTGGAAATGATATAATGTTCACTGCCCTTATGGAACACGGGAAATATGCTTTTACCTAACCTCCTCTCCTACAAAAAGCCAAAGATTTTCCCAAGTGAAGTTTTAAAACAAATTATAAAAATCAACTGTCCATCAGCACTTGGAACCTATCAGCCTTTAGATTATTGACAGCTAATAGAGTTCTCCTAAACTAATTGACTTATTCAGCAGCTGCAGTTCAGCAGTAGATTTCTGAGGGTGCCACGCAGAGTCTGAAACAGAAAGAATGGAAGCTTCTTGAGAGTTGAGCTCCTCCTTCTGAGTAGTGTTTTGTAAAACTACAGAATATCAGATTAACCTCTCCTAGGGTATAACACAATGGCTTGGTCTCATTCTGAATTGAGCAGATAGATTGCTACTATTTCTTTTCCCTAAATCTGTGAGCTAATAGCTTTGTTGATGTCAGATACATAACCCAAAGAGATTGCACTCTATACTCCCATCTGTCTCTTATACTGGTCCCATGTAAAATCTCCAAACATGATTACTAAAAGACATCTGGGACTGTAATACTAGATCTACATGCACTTGCCAGTTATATTCCCTGTGCAGTATGGCAATAACCTGTTCTAGTGTTTCAGTATTCTTGGCAGTTGTTACAGGTATTGACTTCCCTCTGAAATTTGCTGCACTCCATATTTAAATGCTTCCCAAATGGACACAGCAGATATTTTTTAATGAGACATTTTCCCTCCAAGTGCCACTACACCCACTACCTATATTGATCTTTCTCACCCACCCTTTTTCAAAATGATCGGATCTTACTGCCAAGTGGCTGGCTTCCAAGTCCTGATAGAAAAACTACCTACAGTTTCACCTGGCAGTAGTCCAGATAAGCTGTGGAGATGATGCCATCATGATGGTTGTACTGCAGGAGACTAGGAATCTAGGAAATAGTCCATTCTGTTTGCCACACCAGTGATGGGTGCCATGATGTATAATCCTTTGCTGTGGAATTTCTGACCTGCAATCAATCTTGCATCCAAGATTCCCTATGAGTTTTTCTTTATCATCAGAAAATAAAGGCTCATCCAAAGATAGTTTATTTAGACCATATGACTGAACCACCTTGAAATTAACTCCAATAATAACAGGATACTATATAAACCCCTATCACCTCTGAGAAATGTAACCCCACCCCTGGATTGTCTTTACCATGAAAATTGTCAAAGATCATTACCTTGTAGTGTAAGACCTGTGTAATATCCCAAAATTAACTCTTTGTCCACACCTTCATTCAATTGCTGCCATCCACAGTCCCCATTAAATAAGGTAAGTATTCACTGTGGTTTAGCTAAGGTAGCATGAGCTGTAGTAGTTCAAACATTTAACTACATAATATTAATGATAAAATGGTTTTCCTTAGTTTGGTTTCTTATAGAAAACTGCATGAACTTTCTGTGCTCTAATATTCTCTAAAATGCTAACCCACTTGACTGGAACATTTAACCTGTTCACATTCCATATCACACAAGAGGGGCATGAGTCCTGATGAACCTTAGAGGAAGGGTTGTTCAAGTTATGTAATCCAGGTGGGTTTCAATTATCCTGTGTTTGCAAGCTAGAGAACAAAATATAGAAGGTTATGATCTGGTTTCCAGTCATAACCACCTAGCTGTGTTCAAGGTGAGGGCATCAAGAAAAGCAGAACACAGCAAACCATTATGATTCATCGTACTGCAATGGACCTTCAGCTACATTATTATACTATAGTTATAGAGATTAAAAAGAACAGCAGTACAAAGTATTTTAAGGATTAAATACTTTGCTCTGGCATACGCACAGTGGCTAGAAGCCAAGTGCATGTCTGAGGGATTAACAGTTTTAAAAATTGTTGAACACTTTAAACATTTTTTTTTTGTTTGTCTTTGGCATTGAGAAGTGCTTTACAATTTTAAAGCCGTTTCCATTTCCATGTGCTATTCTGTAGTAAATGCTTTGTATACTCTAGCATGATTTTTGAGCATAGCTGTTCTAAAATCTGCATAAAAAAACTTGTTGCACATCTCTTTTGACAGGGGTGCCAGAAGATTTTGAAGGGGCAGAAGGCAAAAGAGACACTTAGTGATCTAAAAAGGCATTTTTAGCTTTTTACTGCCAGAACTGAAGTATATCTGTGACACAAGATATATATAGTGTAAATGTGCATTACATTTGGAATTACTGCACAGAAATTTCATAGACATTTGTAAAAGAAGCTAATGTTGCACCTGCACAATAGATGAATAAGGAGCTATATATCCAAAACTTAGAGAAAAAAGTGCAGTATTGCTGCAACACACTTACCCCAGACACAGAGGGCAACCACCACAGAAGTGTGGTGGGAAGCTGTTAAACACTTCATTCACATTATTAAACACGTCAGACTTTAGAACAAAGTCTATATGAAGTGTTTAACAGCTTCCCATTGCTCTTTTCTGGTAACTGTTGATTGCTGTTAGTGCTCTAATGTGTCAGAATGGTGCTTAAAAAGTATGCCTTTTAACCCAATTCAGAGCATAATCATTGTGATCTATATACTACGTCATCATCTTTCAAAACTAAGACATAAAATGCATCACAGAACATCTAGATCCTGACACAAGCTTATTGAGGGCTTCTGCCCTGGACCCCCCTGGTCTAAAACTGGCCCTGCTCAGAGGTGTACACAGAAGGTTACTATAGCTTGTGTGTGGGTGGCAGGGGCTGGAAACTGATATTGTTATTTCTTAAATTCTCCTTGTAATCATACCACAAAGGTATGTACAGAAGGTCATTAGAACTTGTTTTGGACTCAGAAAAGTGTTATCATTATTTCCCTAAGTTTTCTCACAATTAAACCTAGGAGATATACAAAGAAGGCTACTGTGTGGCTGAGATAGCGTGATCATTATTTCTGTAACTTTTCACACAATCATACCTCAGAGGTATGCAAACAACATCACTGTAGCTAGTGTAAGGGCACTGTACTGTCTAGGAGCAGCAAACTTTAATATATATAGCTGTCATAGTTTTTTTCTCTTTTTCTCACAATCATAGATCAGAAGGGTACATGTGGGTAACTTTGGGAGGTAGAAATAAGGAGGCATATTGTGAATATATTTTGTGATTAAGAAGTTAAAATATGCTACAATTTTCTGGTTGTTAGATTTATACACAGATGGTAGCTGTCTTTTAGGGGTGGGATGAAGAGGAAAGATGTATGATGTGTGACAGCAGCAACTTCAAATCTATGACTGAGGCCATTTGTGCATTCACTTTCACCCCAATCTAATGTCCAAGGGATGCACAGAAGGTGAGTATCTTTTTATTTAAAAGGGAGATACTCATAATTTTAAGATATCATTAATGTATCTTTGAAAGCATTTTTCTCAGCTTACTAGGAACTATTTTTTGTCAACTTTGATCATTAAGCACTGAGTAGAACTTATTTCTTCTTGAAAGAAAAAATAAGACTGAATTTTTTTTTAGTTAATCATGATTTTTTGAGGAGGCCATAATTGTAACAAAAGTCTGGAGAAAGGCTCTACAATACCTCCCAGCATCTAGAGCCCCATGGCTTCTAAAGTATAAAGAGCCACCAGAAAATCATCTTAATTATATTACTCCCGCCACAATTGTTACACTGTAGTTCTGGCTATTTAGGGTGTGATGAACAGAAGCGGGAAGAAAATGGAGAGAGAGAATGAATTTCATTCTTTAGTCACAATATCTGTTCAGGTGATCTTTGGCTAAGAAGATTTGAAAAAAAATCTCTGAAATGCAACTCAGAACATCTAGAGCCCAATGACTTCTAGGTGGGAGGGGGGCTGAAACTTCTAGTTTAATTTGATTATATTGTCCACATTTATTTTGAAACAATGCAGGAAAATTCTGAAGAGTACAACAAAGTATGAGAAAACAAGAATAAAAAGCAATCTGAATTGTGTTGCAATGCCAGGATGGGGGAAAGTAGGGGGTATACTGGGGATATGCAGTGGGGGTCAGTGGCAGTGGAGGACCCATGGAGCTCTTTTCTAGCATTTCATTTCACCAAAAGCCAGAGTCAAAATATTCAATACTGCCAGCGACTGCCCAACTTAAGTATATCACAAAGCTTATCAACAAGGTTTGTTACTCTCCATAAAACATTTTATAACACTGTAACATCTAGATAAGAAAAAAACATGCAAAATGTTTGTTTTTTATCAGATTCATGGTATAGAACAAATATTTTGATTGTATTGTTATCTCCTTATTTAGTAATATATGTCATTATACCTGGTTGCATAATAGTGTTAAATACTCCCTCCCAGACACACTCCTCAAGCTATTTAACTTACGTTTAGCTACTGGCTTTGTCCCTGATGAATGGTACACTGTAGGGGTGATGCCCCTTCATAACAGTGGCCTTACACCTAACCTTAAAAGCCTCATCTGCAAAATCATAAAGTGTATTATAACTAACCTCATATTGTGACTTGACTTGCTCCCCAGCAGTCTGGCTTTATGAAGGGTAAAGCCTGTATATTTAACCTGGTCCTCTTCAAAGGGTTACAGAGGCTCTAAATAGTGGTCATGCAGTGCACATGGTGTAACTTGACCTGGTGAAGGCCTTTAACCATTCCCCATGCTGGCATCATACAAAAGCTAATTGCTTTAAAAATCGACTCATACGTGGTAAAATGAAGAGCAAACTGGCTAACACACAGAACCAACATGGTGCACATGGCAGATGCCTCATCAGTAAGTATGAAAGTGACCAGTGGCATCCTTTAGGGCTCAGTTCTGGCACATTTCCTTTTTGGTATTTACTTATCAGATCTCCAAATGGAAAGCCAAGAAGTCTGGCTAAAAAGGTTTATAGATGACTGCAAACTGGAAATTAAGTCCCCCTGTGACACCCAAACTCTTCTGTATGAACTTTACTTAGTAAACCCTCCATTAGAGACATAGGTGCCAAACCAGGGATGAAAATTGTCCAAGTTACACTTGAAGACCTCTGGCTAACAAACTTGGGCTGATAGATCCCTCTCTCAAGCATCATGTAACAATGGTTGTCATTGAAATCCTCTTACTGAGGTCACCTAATTGGCAAAGGAATATCATCATGGTTCTAATGATGTAGTCCCTTCCTTATACTCAGCAATGATTAAGACAATGACTGAGTACAAAGCCCCCTTAGGGGTATATCAAATTAATCAAATAAGACAATTAGCAAGACCCCAAAGTTTCTTAACCAAGACAATCTCAGACCTAAAGTGCCTGAGCTACAAAGATATGCTGGAAGCTCTACATCTTTATTCAGTGTCTTACAGAATTATGAGTTGGAGAGATCTGTCTTGCCTACTGTACCATTAGAGAACCAGCTGTCCTGAACCACCTGCTACTGTGCATGTCTAATCCATCCATCCATCCATCCACAACCTCTTTTCCCAATTTTGCACATAGGGCTGGAGTGTCACTTCAACAGTGGCAATCATCTAGAGCCAAGTATAATATCTCCACCAAAACTAGAACCAGGAATCTAAAGCTCCACCAACAGATAGATACAAGCACAGCGGAGAGGCATACTTATAAAGCAGCACTTCCAAAACCTTTGGAATAAATTTCCCCAACATGTTAAGCAGTGCGAGTCACTATCATACTTTAAACATAAACTAGTGACTGTTTGGGCATTTACTCTGGGTTGTACTGGTATGGCCCTCCTGGATAAAGGAAATGCTACTTGAGGGAGAGTGCTGGCATGGCTTTAATGGTCATAAGATTTATTGGCTTTGGAATACCTATGAATCTAAACTGTTTCTATGGCTTATTCTCATAGCTTATAGGGAAATTTCTTACTTCCCCATAATGATTCTGAATGCCATAAGAGAATGTAAGAGAATGAGTGAATAATTAAGTACAACAAAATGATTATTGAATTGGAGTCAGTCTAGCTCCAGTGAAATGTATCTCTGTGACAAATTCTACCTATTAGACTGGAGAGCCAAAGCCTATCCTGGTTTTCAGTGGGTAAAAGGCAATAAACACACAGGTCTGTGCCAATTTATGGAAATTAAACTTTACTTATAGAACATACCTCTCAACTGTACAAAGTATATACATGAATGCAATGCCTTGTTACAAAGAGACAAGCCCATTTACCTGGTAAACAAACAGCAATCAATCAATAAATAAACTGTCCAGAATTTTGCAGAACATCCCTGATTTTGCCTGTCTCTCACAAAGTGTATGATTTTCTGGTAAATCTCTTAGCATCATACTTCTAAACACTCCATAATTTTAGAGAATGTCCAAATTATTGCTTCACATGTTTGGTCTTTTTTTATAAAATTTGTGTTTTTCTGGCAAACCATTGAGGATTGTGCTCACGAAATTGTGAGAATTTGAGTCTGAGACTTCATATCCTTCAGAAAATGCATGCTAAGGTAACTTCCTATTCTAGCAGCTTTCCAAGTTTAGAAGAGAAAAATCTGTCCTTATTTTGGATCTTTATCCTCATTATTTTTGTCTTCGTCTAGAATTCTTATGCAAAAGTTGGCAGGTATGCAAAGGATTACAGTCAGTCAACAGTGCCAGACATTAAAATTTCATACTTTTATTCTATAAATGCATGTTGATGCAAAACTTGTTCTATTAATATTTTAAATGAATAAGTAATGTTTAAATTTGGCCTTGGTTTTGAGTTTTCATTTGCCTGCTATGTTTGGCTTGGTCCAAATTTTTTTTTTTTTTTTTTTTTTATGTTTTTATTGGATTTTCAATTTGTGAAATAATCACAACAATATTTACAGTTAGAGATTTGTGAACATATTAAATGAAAGTAGTTTAACTAACCTCACACACAAAAGAAAAAAACAACTATTTACAGGAGTGTCCATTACCCATCAAGTCATTCAAGTTAGTATACATTACATTAAATCTAAAATGCAGTTATTTTTGCTTGTCAAGCAGATCTCTAAGTTTTGCCCATGCATTGTAGCAAGAGGTAATCCTGGTTGTTATTAAAGTAATTGTAATTATTTCTAGGTGACAAATTTCAGTTGCAATATTTATAAATTTTAGGAAAGAGGGTGTAGATTTGTTCTTCGAATTCTGAGTTATAACCTTTCTCACTATAGATAGTATAGACCACAAAATGCGATATTTCATTTTCTCAGCACATATAGGAATATGAGTGTTACAAATTCTTAGTGATTTAGATAAAACAAATTTATCTCCAAAAAAGCCTGTAAAAAGAGATTAATGTTATTCGACTAAGGTGTTAAGACAGTAAGTCAATAAACATGTATTGCCAATCCAATTTAAGTTCTTGTTTACATCTCCAACAAACTTGTTTCTGCTTGAACATTAATTCAATTTTATTTGATTTGAAGAAAAATTTATGCAAAAATTTCCAAATAAAGAGATTCCATCTAATAAATTAAGTTGTATGTTTAGAAGCTATTAGAATAATTTTTTTATCTTCTTCACTCAGATGTCTATTATTAATTTGGGTAAAATAGTTAAAATAATTGTCATTGCAACTTTTTGTTTCTCTCCTCACAACTCTATATACTTTGGATAAGAGACCCTGTCCCAATGTGTTTTGTTGCATTAAGAATATTAGATATTCAATTAATTTTGGGATATGATCCCTTATCCTTGGTTGCATTAAATTAATTCCCCTTCTACATGTCTGCAGGATTGTACATCTAACCATGTCTTTATTTAAATTATATTTGTTCTTAATATAATCAACAGAATGTAGCTTTTCATCTTTCATTAATTGAAACCAATATAGCAGATATTTTTCTTTTTAAATGTGATAATTTTTTGATAATGTTTCTAACTTTGAGGTGGAAATGTTATTTTAGCTATATGCCATAGGAAATATAAGGAAGAGCCATGCTTTATATGCCAGGTTTCTATATATACATTTTTTTAACGTGTAGAAATGAAATAGGAGTCACTTACTTGGTGACTTTTCCCTATAAGGTAATCCTTTAATAACCAATATAGATTGCTATTTCGTATGAGATAATTATTAGAATATATATTATGGTTAGAGTTTATAAAAAGATTTCCTAAAAACTTTTTCCACCTTGCTGTATAAGTGTTATTAATCAAAAAATATATTGTTTTTATAGTTGATGATAAATTCATTCTTTAATACAACTTTTTATGGGGGGGGGGGAGTAATATTAGTGATTGTATAATATATACAATTTTTGGTAAGATGGTCATTTTTATTATAGGTAGCCTGTCTTCCTCATTGAAGAAAATGTTATTTAATTTGTCTTTTAGAATTCTTTATATTGTTTATACAGTTAGTATAATTATAACTTATTATAGCTTTATTGTTATCTGTTATACTTATTCCTAAAGCATTCATTTTCTTCTCTTTGACAATATATTTAATGAATTTATTTTTGATTCTATTCTTATTTGTGGTTATAGGTAGGATTTTTGTTTTGCCATTGTTAAATGTTAAAGCAGATTTTCTTTGAAATACATCCATTGCTAAGAAAACTGCAGATAAAGAACTTTCATTGTCATTTAGTGTCAGTAGGATGTCATGAGCAAACAGCTGAATTTTAGAGTTTAGATTTTCATTTTTGTTAATACCTTTTATATCTATATTTGATCTGAGAAAATTAGAAAATGGTTCCATAATTAAGATAAACAGCAGAATTGAAAGAGGGCATCCTTGTTTAATTCCTTTTAAAATTTGTATAGAATCAGAAGCAAAAGTACCTATTTTAACATATGCAACACAATCAGTATAAAGAAATTAATAAGATGTGTGACGTTACTTAAGAAATTATATTCTTCTAAAACTAGCAAGAGATGTTTCCAGTTTACCGAGTTAAAAGCACTATTAATATCAAGACTCATTAATGTTAAGTTCTCTTTTGCTTTATTTGCGCAGTCAATTATTGTGATTATTCTTTTAATATTATCATAAGTATTTCTGTATAAGATAAAGCCAGTTTAAGCTTCATCAGCCATGGAGGGTAGAATATATTTTAATATATTAGCATGAATTGCCATGAACAATTTATAATCTACATTTAAAAGTGAAATTGGCCTATATGAAAAGCAATCAGTAGGATTTATTTGTCAGTTTTTAAAATTGGAGAGATAAGGTTTTATTTCCAGGAAGGAGGAACTTTAGCTAGGTCCTTGACTATAGAAAAAAAACTTGTGTAATATGTCTAGGGCTTCTTTGAGTAACAGTTTATAAAGTCCAGATATAATCCAATCATTACCTGGTACTTTATTAGGTTTCAGTTAGAAATTTGAGTTTGAAGTTCAGGCATAGAATTTGGTTTGTCAGTTAATTTCATTTGGTCATCAGATAGTTAGTTTCTATATTTTTTAATAAATATTTTAATTATTTCTTCTGGATTTATTAATATATTATTTTGATTGATTTTATTGTCTTAATTTCTGAATTCCTTTAGAATATCTTCTATTTCTGTTACTTTTCTTTTCTTCCTATGTGAGTAGACTTCTTTTATGTGATTGTACTTAATGAGTAATTTTGTTTTTGTGGCTAAATTGTGCATAGATTTTGGGTTAATAGAGAAGTTAATCATCTTAAACTTCTCAAGGTTAATTTTAGTTTTATGGTTTAAGATTTCTAAGTATTTGTTGTTTAGCTTATTAATCTATTCTGTATTATGATTTTTGTCTTATTGGGCAGCTACTGAACCCCCCCACCCCCACCTTATGGTTCCAGTACCCATATCTTTTGATAATACGCACAAAACAAGGTGGATTTTTCCCAGTTTGGAGCATAATCAAAAAGCATAGTGCAGTATGTATACACTATTAAGTCTTCAGGAAATACACAGATGTATATAGTGCTTTAACATTGCACCACAGAGAGGGGCAAGGGTAGGGACAGAGCAAAGCATCTGCAAAGATGCTCTCCACTGTGGGTGACCAAGAAAACTTTGTTGATATCAAAATTTGCATCCAAAACAAAAGTTTTGACACATTAATACATACAGCACAGCATGTCCCCAAACAAATAAGGTGATTACCTCTCCCCAAAATAAACATACATAGGCTTGCTATAACTATCCATAAAACCAATCTCTAAGTAACACAGGTCTTACAGACTAAAAATAATAAAAACCTAGTGACAAAATTCTGTAGAGTGTTTTGAAAAGTCCCCAATTTCATGAATATCATCTGTTACATTATTGTTTCTTTATGTATTTATTTACCTCATAAGATTGTATGTATGTGCTCTTTTATGTTCCTAGACTACCTTGAATAGTATAGTACAGTCTGTAGTTTTCTTTCCATAGTGTACAACTTGATACTGCAAGTACTAACACCCAAAAAGTTTAATGCATCTTCCATTAAACAAGAAAATGCACAAATCAGTATTACAAATTTAAACCATTTTATAGGGCAGTAAGATTCCCTTCACTGCCTGATGTGGGGATTATGCACCAACCCCCTGCTACATATATATATATATATATATATATATATATATATATATATATATATATATACTAATTCCAAGCTGTTCATTTGTTTATTTACTGATATTTGAGTGGGTAGGCTGGCAGAAGGGCTCTTCATCTACAACCTACAATGAAGAGAAGCAATACATGACAACATTAATCAAATATTAGTAGAGATTTTGGAACTTTTCCATTACTATAAGGTTTATAATCCAATCATTCTGACTGTATCATTTAACTAGAACCTATTCTACCTGAGTATAAGTTTGCATAGTTACAAAGTAAAACAATAGTCAAATGCTGCAGTTTCCAAAAGGAAAAAAAGATTGCTATATAAAGCTTAGGCAGTTTTTAATTCAATAGAATTCAGGTTAAGTTAGTCATGCATAGTACATCTTTAGTTAACAGATGCAAAATTAATTTACTGTATATTGTTACTCCCAATACAGAAAAGGCTACTTTGTCCTATAGCACTAGTTAATATGAACAAGTATTTTCAATTCTGTCATAGTTTTACACAGTGAGACTAAATAGTCATCTGAAATAAATGGTCGGTGCCAAAATGTTTATTTTAGATGTATATGTTACCCCATTTCATTCAGCTAGGACATAATTGCGCACATACCTTTGTGGTTTTTAGCACAAACCAAAAACACCAGCCCTTTCTAAATATCACCATAAACTTTATTTGCCAAATTAATTGGAGAGACTAAAAGACAGCAATGAAATAAGGGATCTGAGCATTATTATGGACAGCAAATTAATCTTTGATTGATGTGTTTAACTGGAGTCAGAAAGTATTACTTTGTGCAACAACTCATACTGAAAGGCACAAGCAGTCAAGCTGTAGACTGAGGGTGTAGTCAGTCTGCACCAGTGGAAGTCATTTTTGAAAGAGAAAGTTTGCTAGGACCATGGAATTTTCTTAGCAGAATTCTAATAGATGATTTGACACTTCATTTAAACTCCAGGATAACAATTAGTCCAGTTGAACTTTGACTACTGACTTTAATAGTCCAGTCAACTATGATGAATATAACACCGTTTTGGTGTTATTTCAAAAAGTTACTGCAGATGCTCATAAAACTAGACAACCTCTTCAGTATCTGATGTTAGAACATCAGTCTGTGTCACTGTAATGTTGAATGGCTTGCTGTTTAGCCTAATTGAGATCACTGTGCCTGTTTTTTTTTTTATTTTTTGGTTTTGGGGGGGGGGGGTTGTAACCAAGCACATGTTTTGAAAGCCTTCTAGTAACTATAATGGCTACTCCATTTCTTCTGCAAGATTTTTGACCACAGTAGAAAATATAATGATTATCTGATAAAAAATGCCCATTCCAGTGCATTTTACTTCATTAATTCCGAAGATAGTAATACTTATTCGTGTCATCTCATCCTTATCCACTTCAAGTTTATATCTGTTCATAGTTTTTACATTGCAAGTTGCAAATGTATATAGATCTTTTGCAGCATCTGACTTTCATTTAATCTCTGAGCACATCTGTAGATGGAGATCTTTTTGGCTTTAATCCATGTATGTCATAAACTCTAGTACTACTGCTACTTGTCCTCTGCTGTTCCCCAGTAGTATGACAGATGCCTTCAGACATGAAGGTCCCATCTTCTAGTATCATTTATACATGTATCTGGTTGCTTTGGCAAAATATTGAAGTGTCTTGACATTACTTTCCCATTGGATAACCTTTAGCCTGATTGCTCTGCCTTGACCTGGCTGTTTTTAGAGGCCTTACACAGTATAGCTCATAGCATCATACAGATACTCAAGCCCCTGCTGCATGACAGAGCAGCGGTTCATAAAAGTTCATAGAAAGCACACAATTTAATAGCCTAAGAAGTGGATTTACACATGTTTATTTAATAGCCCAAGAAGTGGATTTACACATGATTACCAACAGATAGTCAATATCAAAAATCAGCCTATTTTTTTTTTTGTTTTTTTATCAGAGTCCCATACAGTCCACAAAAATAAATCCTGGAGCTGACTGCGGCATGAGCCATCAACTTTTTATTGCAAAGCTTTAAAATTAAGTTAAAGAAAAAAAACATCTAGGCCAGTGAGATATGAGCTCAAACAATATTACAAGTGTATATGTAGTGTAAATGCAGAATACATTTAAAGAATTAAACCTGATGAATGTAGCACCTGAAGAACTGTAGACACAGGTTTGTGATACTGTCCAGTAGGTGGCATTAAAATATATTCCAAATGCAAATACAAATCTTCTTCCTCTTTCAGCTGCTCCCATCAGGGGTCGCCACAGCAAATCAACTGTTTCCATTTCTTCCTGTCCTCTGCATCTTGCTCTGTCACATCAACCACTTGCATGTCCTCTCTCACCACATCCATAAACCTCATCTTAGGCCTTCCTCTTTTCCTGTTACCTGGCAGCTTCATCCTTAGCATCTTTTTCCCAATATACTCTGCATCCCTCCTCAGCACATGTCCAAACCAATGTAATCTTGCCTCTCTGGCTTTGTCTCCAAACCTTCCAACCTGGGCTGACCCTCTAATATACTTTTTCCTAATCCTGTCCATCCTCGTCACACCCAGTGCAAATCTTAACATCTTCAGCTCTGCCACGTCAAGCTCTGACTCCTGCCATTTTGTCAATGCCACTGTCTCCAACCCATATAACATAGATGGTCTCACTACCCTCTTGCAGACCTTCCCTTTCACTCTTACTGGTATTCGTTTGTCACAAATCACTCCTGACACTCTTCTCCACCCAGTCCATCTTGCCTGTACTCTCTTCTTCTCCTCTCTTCCACACTCACCATTACTCTGAACTATTGATCCCAAGTACTTAAACTCATCCACCTTTGCCACCTTCTCTATAGAGCATATCTCCACCTCTCCAGGGTCTCCTCCACCTGTTCCCTACTCTCACTGCAGATCACAATGTCATCTGCAAACATCATAGTCCATGGGGACTCCTGTCTGATCTTGTCTGTCAACCTGTCCATCACCATTGCAAATAAGAAAGGGCTCAGAGCTGATCCGTGATGTAATCCCACCTCCACCTTAAACGCATCCGTCACTCCCA
This sequence comes from Protopterus annectens, assembly GCF_019279795.1. NCBI lineage: Eukaryota > Metazoa > Chordata > Ceratodontiformes > Protopteridae > Protopterus > Protopterus annectens. The sequence goes on from NC_056749.1 coordinate 375,801,564, forward strand.
CTGCAGACCTCACCACTGTCACACTGCCCTCATACATATCCTGTAGCACTCTTACATACTTCTCTGATACTCCTGACTTCCTCATACAATACCACAACTCCTCTCTAGGCACCCTGTCATATGCTTTCTCTAAATCCACAAAGACACAATACAACTCCTTCTGACCTTCTCTGTACTTCTCCATCAACACTCTCAGAGCAAACATCACATCTATAGTGCTCTTTCCTGGCATGAAACCATACTGCTGATCACTAATCATCACCTCCCTTCTTAACCTAGCTTCCACTACTCTTTCCCATAACTTTCATGCTGTGGCTGATCAGTTTAATCCCTCTGTAGTTACTACAGCTCTGCACATCACCCTTATTCTTAAAAATCGGTACCAAAACACTTTTTCTCCATTCCTCAGCATCGTCTCACTTTCCAAGATTTCATTAAACAATCTAGTTAAAAACTTCACTGCCATTTCACCTAAACACCTCCATGCTTCCACAGGTATGTCATCTGGACCAACAGCCTTTCCGTTCTTCATCCTCTTCATAGCTATCCTTACTTCCTCCTTGCTAATCCACTGCACTTCATATGCAAATACAAATGAGAAGGCAAAATGGTTGTTGGTAGAAGCTTTAAGAGTGACCTTGGAATGAAGAAGACCAGAAATAATGGGGATAGGAAAAAACATGTGCATGTGATTCTAGAGTTTCAGGAGATAACAAAGAGATATAAGAAGGCATATTTAAATGAGTGGTGCAAAGAAGGCATAAAATGGGAAAGTGAAGAGATCAGGTCAAGAAGATGGATGATATTATGGGAAATTTCCAAGTAAAAAGTGGTATGATAAAAGCCAAACATGGAAGGCCCTAACAAAAATCAGAAGATATTAAAAAAGAAGTGGCATGAATATATAGAACTATATAGGTAAGGCCACTAACATCATTGACACCTGCGATGGTACATTCTCAGAGCTAGGCATTCTGGAGAGTGAAGTAAAATGGGCCATAGAAAGCCTTGCTAATAGCATGGACACATATAGTGATGGAAATCCAGCTGAATTGTTTCAAGTCCTGCAAAATAATGCTGTTAGAGGGTTGCTTTATATTTGCCAGCAAATTTGGAAAATGTGACAGTGGCCATTAGATTAGAAAAGGCCAGTTTAAAATCCAACATCAAAAAGGGCAGTTGTAGAAAGTGCTCCAAATATAGAATGATTGCCCTTGTTTCCCATGTTAGCAAGGTAATGCTAAGATCCTACAAGCTAGACTCAAGTAATATATGGACTAAGAACTGTCAGATGCACAAACTTGTTTTAGTAAGGGCAGGGCCACCAGATATAAAACTACAAACATTTACTGGATGATGAAAAAGACAATGGGATTCCAGAAAACTATTTATTTCTGTGTTATTAACTACTGTAAAGCATTTAACTGTGGAGACCATAACAGACTATGGCAAGTTCTTAGAGAAATAGGGATACTGAGTCATCTTATTCCCTCCTGAGAAGTTTGTACTAAAATCAGGAAGATATAGTTAGAACTGAATTTGGAATAACAAGTACCAGTACAACAAGGCTGTATATCATGTAAAATGCTGGGCTATCTGAATCAGATGTTTAATCAGAATTGCCAAGAGAAACATTAACTTTCGATATGCAGATGATACCACTCTGATAACTGAAAGTGAGAAAGAATTGATAACACTTTTGATGATGAAATTAAAAAGCATTCAAGCTGGCTTGTGCAATATATAGAAAAATATGTCATTCAGGCCTATCAGTTCTTAGCAGATAGTTGGAGAAAAAGTGGAAAGTGTGACAAATTTCATTTTCCTGGGCTCAAAGATCTGTGCAGGTGGTGACTGTAGCCACAGCATAAAGTTTATTTTTTTTGGAAAGTTATGGAAAATTTGGCTAAAACTTTAAAGAGCAAGGACATAACATTGTCTACAAGGGTTCATGTACTCAAAAATATAGTTTTCCTAGTAATAAAAAATAGCTCTGAGAGCTGAAATATAAGTAAATCTATGTGCTGGAAATGTAATGTTTTTGAACTGTGGTGCTGGAAAATATTTGAGAATTCTGTGGACTGTAAGAAGATAAAATCAATCAATTTTTAAGGGAAAAAATCCAACCTGTTCACCAATAAACCACAAAGTAAAACTAAAATTCAGTTGTTTCGACCACATAAAGCAATGATATCATGCAAGATCAAAGTAAAATAAATAAATAAAGGAGGAGGAGAAGGGTAAAACAGAGGCTGAAGTGGAAAAACTGTTACTAAAGTAACAAATTTTAGTTTGTAAGAACTTAAAGATACAGTTCTTGGCAGACAGGACTGGAGTGATAAAATTCTTCAGGGCAGGAAGGTTAAACTGCTACTCTTCATTCTTCTGAGATACTTGATTCGACCTTTTTTTTTTTTTAACAAAAACACTTCTTAAACATTTTAGCCATTAAGGATTCAACTATGAGACTAAACAAAAATGACAGCAACAGACATTACCTATCATTCCAGTTCTAAAATATAATGCTGTATTCTGTGGCCTAAAATCAAGCCTCCTAAAACAGCCTTTGAAATTTCACATATTCCTAACAAGTACAATAGCTGATATGCCCTAGGATTCATGAATGCCTACATTAAGTGTACACTGATCTGAGTTAACAGACAGCACAAGCATAACTCACACCTTCTTCCTCCTAACTGTAGTTTTCCTACTGATTTCCTTGCAGCTTTAAATATCGAGAGTATTCATAAAGGTTACTAGAAAATGTAGACTACATGTACACTTCGTATAATCTTTCTGAGTGACTAGAAAGTACAAAAAATCTGGTAGGGATGTTTTTGAATACAGATCATGTACACTTAGGGTACACTTAGTATAGGTGTTAAGGAATGTGGCCTAAAGCACTAAGTATTTTGATAAGTCACAGAAACGTTCTGTGTTCTCTATATGTATTTGAATAGGGACAAGTACTTAGCTTATAAAGCTGTGCCTGATCTGAATGTAATAAAAAACTTTTGCCTGAAATATACCATGAGCCGGGTCTGCATAAGCAGCAATAACATATTGCTTAAAATGAATGTAAGCAATGAAAACAATAGAACAGATTCATAAATTAATTAGTTAGAAAACTTGGGAAAAAAATGCCAGTGAATACAAAGTCAATCACCTCATTAACAGTTAAAAACAAAACAGCAAAAACACTGAAAAGTACATTTGCAGCCACTAACTCCAGAACAGGAGAGCTTCTACAAAGCCATCAATACCTCTTATCAATGAACTTACAAGTTTCAATTTTTCTTTTGCTTTTTGTTGTTTTTTTTTTTTTTTTTTTGTCAGTGCAGTGAATATAGCATGACTAAAGTGTGCAACAGGAAATACAAGGAACAATAGAAAGTATCTGATGCAAATTAAAAATGACTCATGTCAGGCAGAATACCTACATCTTGATTTCTTATCCAGTGCTGTAAGCACTCAGCAGCTGGTACACCATTGTTCTATTTTCCTGCATTTTGTATGGCACTTTATAGAAAAATCAGCACAATAATCTGCTATGAATACTGTCAAAAAGCATTTATTTTGTATTGACACTTTAAAATATAGTGCCAAATATGTAATTCCTGCATGCACATTAGTGTATCCTTTGATGCAGTAGGAGTCAAAGTATTGATAAGTGACACACCGCATTGCTTTCCCCCCTGGAGTTCTGTATACATAATAACCATAATCATCTAAAATTAACTGTAGTTTTTATGTTCAGTGTGGGCAAATATTTAATATGTTATATGTCTGCCCTGATTTGGTAGCTACATTTAAACTAAATGTAACTATCTCTGTTTGCCATAGCTTGCACTATCACCATAATATAGGTTTTAATTACATTTTTTTAACGTGATATACAATCCAAAAATACTTGCACTCATCATTATTTAATGTACTACCATATGCAGTGATTGTCACATCAGGAGTTTGCAGCTTTTCTGTCTGTCATAATCTAGTACTAAACCCATTACAAGAAGCCATATTACAGACTTGCATATAAATTAATTATGCTATATGCAGTTGTAAAATTATGAAAAAGTGCTTACCCTGTATGTGCAGAAACCTGTTACAAAAAAGACTCATAAATAACATTTATATAACCAATGAGATGAACAGACTATTACGTATTAGAATTAAATTTTGCAAAATGACTTCTGTGGTGTATTTATTTTTATTTATCTTTGTACATATTTTCTCAGAATTATTTGTATTCGTTTTCAGTATATTAAACTCTCTGTTTCTATAATACCATTGTTTATAACTTTTTTATTAACTGTTGGCAAAACAATTTTTTAGAAATAACACAAATGAAGGCAAAAGGCAAACTGATCCACTCCCAAGTATTTATTTAGAGTTTCATTTATAAAATACAAACTTCCTCAGAATAAAAACTTAAAAACTTGAACCATAGTGGCCAACTCATTTATATATGCACTAAAAACCATGTGATAAAACCGGTCTCAGTTTGAAACCAGTATTTAAAGATATATTACATCTCCAATTTGTATCACTTGCATTTTTATATACATTACATACTTTCTCACTGCTATGCTAATCAAGCACATACTTGCATATAATGCTGTTAAAATAAGTAAAATACATCTACTAAATAAATTCTTAAACATATAAATCATTGGTGGGGCTGACAAATGTTGAAATAGATAGTTTAGATGACTGCCAAATGCTAAAGGGAATTAATGAGGTTTTATTAGAACTGGCTCAGAATGATAGAGTCCTCATCACTGAAAGTAATAAATCTATAGTAAGAGGTTTTCTGTATTGTCTTTGGGGTGAGCTAATCACTACTCTGGAAACACAGAGGTATACAATTGCTTTATGACTTCCAGCACCTGCCAAAGATTTCAGAAAAAGCCCTTGTATGTGTATTTTTACAGGTAGGTGCTAGGTCCTGCCAGCAATGGGAAGTTTGCAAGGGAACTAGAAGTCAGATGACCAGAAATGATGTCATCATGCAAGCTACCTTAGCAGTAATATTTTAGATATCATTTTAAGAAGTCACTTAGAGAGACTGAGCATTCTGTATTTTGTCTTGGTCCTGATAACAACAAGAAGGACCACTCACCACCTCATCTGCCTTGCTCTGTTATGTAAGCTATTAGGGAATAGTAACTGTCTTAGATACAGTCAGCAATATAGTGAAGCTTAGTTTAGATATTGTTTTTCTTTATTTTTCTGAGCCTGTCCTGTAGTGTTATTTTAAATATGTCCTGTGGTTTTGAACTCTGATATCACTGTAAATATATACATAGTATTTTCTTGTTCTTTTATTATTAACTATTAAATATATTTATACCTTTCATTGTGGCTGATATTTGCAGAGATATTTAAGTTCTGAGAGTACTTGCATATTTATTTGGTGACATTGTGTGGGCCACTCCTAATAGCCTTACTCTTGGTCAAACTACCATTTTTATTAGCATTATTACTACAATTTGTTAAGGGCCTTAAAGTAGCTGGCGGGCGGTTCTGGTGGCGGTGGTAACTACCTTATATTCTGGGCAGAAGGGGTAATAGCTAGTAAACCTGTGCCAGCCTTTCCCAGGTGTGTGTGTGTGTGTGTGTGTGTGTGTGTGTGTGTGTGTGTGTGTGTGTGTGTGTGTGTGTGTGTGTGTGTGTCTACAACAAATCTCCAAGAGTGTGTGTGTCAGCTACTTGGGCACGGACATTAAGCACTGATTGGACAGAGAGAGTGTTGGAGGACTTGGCTTGGAACCCTGGCTAAGGACTCAACTCTATAGCTGTGCCAGTGGGGACTCTTTATGGGGACCTTGAGAAAGATGGAGAAACCAGCCCTAGACTGACTGTGGTCTCTGTGTCCTCTTAAGGGAAATTGCACTTGATGCAGAGAGCTGCATCTGGAAATACTGTGTGTGTGCCTGTTATCCTTCCAGTAAAGGTCCCCCACAGGTGCAAGTGATGAGAATTGAGGCTCCTTGATTACTGGTCCAGTGTTGGGTCATCACAAATTTGTTTAAAAACCCTAAAATGCAACTCAGAGCATCTACAGCCCCCATGGCTTCTGGGACCCTTTCACCCCCAGTCATCCAGCTTAATGCAGTTGTTTTCCTCCACAGTTATCAGAGTATAGCTTTGCTAAGATAAAACATTGAATGAATAACTGCAGGGAAAAACTGAATAGTAAGACAAACTATGAGAAAAGGCAAGGAAAAAAAGTAATCTGGGCATTGAGAGTATGCAAAGATGGGTTGGGCAGTGGTGTGCAGTGCTGCCTTTTTGTCTAAGGTGCCAGTTTATCTTAGGCTGGCTATGCCTATGAGACCAATCGGTTAGAGAAAGATGGAGGGTGGACATGTAGGAGTATGTCACAATGAAATCATTGAAGGTAATTAGTTTTCCTGGGATCTTAGCATTTTTGTTAGAGAGAAAAAAATATTGATCATGTGTGACTAAAGGGGAGAGAGAGTAAATAGTGAAAATATTATTAGAATCAAAAAATGTATCTGCACCCATAGAACTAGAAAGGTATTACCATTTTTTTATTAGGCCATGTGAATGCTGTGATCATTCTATGAAAGATAGGATTAGAGAAAAATGATGGGATGAAATTCCAGTGAGCATGCTGATGTTGAAATCGACCATTCTAATGGTGTGATGGCAGGCAAAGCCTGAAACTAAATGAAGTTAATTGAGTTAGAGCATAAGAGTTGCTCAGGGGAGAGAAACAGAAGCATCTTCTAAAGTACATGCTGTTACTCCCCAGTTTGGATTAATAATGGCATTGTGCTTAGAGTAGAACAACAATGAGCACTGAGAAGTGTTAATCATCAAGTCTGTAGATCCAGAATGAAACCACTCTCCCAGCCCTTTGCTGTAACAAAAAAAAAATGATTTAGATATTTTTGGGAGGAGAAACAGGTATACCATCCTAGAGTCAGTGTTTCACTATGGCCATAATGTCTATCTTTTCATGAAGTGTCGAAGTCTTGACTTGAACAGATTTGTGTTCAGATGTGCTGTATCTAAACCACTCTGAAGAAAAAAATGAATAGTGCCATTTGCCATATTGGAAAACAAAAATCACCCTTGATGAGCTTTTTCAAGCTCAGAGATAGATTAAATAAGTAGTGGCACATGAATATAGACCCCATGTTGTTTGTTTTTTTATTTTTTTTTTTGTGAGGAAAATTCTTTTTTCCAAAATTATTTTTTAATGTAGAAAAATAGGCAAGGGATAATTTGATTTAGTTTCCCTTGATCAAGCATGTCTGAGCAAGGTTTGCTGCTGAGAAAGAGACACTGTGGTACTGGACAACAGAGTGACCCGGGCTCTGATTCTTTGTCTCTAGATGGAGGTAAGGGGCTGTAGAAGAAACATGGTGAGTTTAGAATGTAAGGAACTTTGGAAGACAGTTCTCATACTGACATCCAGCTATACTACTACCTGTTTTGTCGGTGACAAATGGAAAGATGGCAGCGATGACTGACACTAAGCAATGGTGTTGGGGCAAGAACTGATATGGCTTTCCCTGTTGATATCAGCTGTGTAGATGAGAAAATAATATGGGATAGTAAATGAATGAGGTAAACTGGAAAATTGTGGTTGAGTTTTCTCAGTAGGCTAAGTGGAAGAAGCTAAATGGTAGTGAAAAAGAAAACATTGCAAGACAAAGCTGCTATTACATGGTGATGTTTCATATAAATAAGCTTTTGGAGATTGATTTGACTGTGATATGAGAGTGCATACCTAGGGGGAAGTGATGTTAGGAAAGGTAAGTAAAAAGACATTCTTGCTATGCACTGGGTGGTAAAAGAGACTACAGGTGAGTATAATAGAGTATAACTTGCTAAAGTAAATAAAGAAGATACTTCAGTTAGGTGTTACAAGAAGCAGTATTACCTAAATGCTAAGCTCATCTGTATGATTTTCTTTCCTGTGGTGGTGGGAATAGTACAGTCTTCCTAGCTGCAGATATACACTGTGTCTCCAATTATATGTTTCTAATTTCATGGTAAAAACTTGTACAAATATAAGTGGGGAATAATGAAGTGTTTTATCTGGGGAATGAACCTCATTCCTTTGGAATATCCTTTGTTTTGCATTGCCTTCTACACCGTTAAAGCAGCTGGAGTCCTGCATTTCCCTTCGGTGAGGTTTATTGTGTGCAAATATTGTGGAACACATATGAATCCAAATGATAAATAATTTAATGTTTCAGCTAAACCTCTCCCCATGGATGTTAGAATGCTATTCCATAACTACCAAACTACAATAAAACAAACAAAAAATATTAAATGCCTACAATAAATTGCAGTTTACCCTGGACTGCATTAAAAAAACTATCAAAAAGCTACAAATAGCAGTAGATGCCAAGGATAACTACAAACTGTTCTTCATCTTTGTCAGGAAACTAAAAAACAACATTAAACAATGCTCTGTACCCACTTGGACCCAAAAGATATTGCCAGTGTAGTTGCAGATAAATTTAGTGCTAATTTCACACCAGCTACAGTCACAGAAATTCCACAGATCCCTATATTTCAACAATCACAGAGATTGCCATGGAACAAATCATAACCATCTTATCCAAATCAAAAATGACTATATTAATGGGCCCCAGTAATATTCCTGCATTCCTAACCATTAGTGTTAAATATACCTTCTCAGATCCCCTTATAAACGTTTTCAGCCTAAGCTTCTCCACTAAGTATGTTCCTGAAGCATGAAAGCTAGGCATCCCGATGTCTTTACACAAACACAGATCTACTTCTGGTTCTGAAAAATGAGCCTAACTCGTCTAATCTGCAAAACCATAGAATGCATTATATCAGACTTTATAAACTTAAATATTAAAAACGTTATTGTTTGGGGCACTCAACACTTTGGTTTCATCAAGAATAGGTCATGCCTATACAACACAGCAAACTTCTTCAAAAGGGTCAAAACTTCCACGACACCCACAAACTTTAGAAATAGCACAAATGAAGGTAAAAGCCAAACTGATCCACTCCCAATTATTTATTTGGCACTTTTGTTTATAAAACACAAACTTCCTCAGAATAAAAGCTTAAACACATGAACCATAATGGCCAACTCATTTATATATGAACTAAAAACCATGTGATAAAATGTACGACAGTCTGAAACCAGCATTTACAGATATATTACATCTGTAGTTTGTATCACTTGCATTTTCATATACATTGCATACTTTCTCACTGCTAAGCTACACAAGCACATATTTACATATAATATTGCTAAAATAACTAAACTACCTCTACTAGATACATTATTTTATGTGTAAATAAATGCATATGTGAATCTAGCTATCATGCTACCTATAACATGTATGATATACAAAAAAGCTGACTTTAAACACAGTGTATGCCCCATGCACATAGCTACACCTAGACAGCAAACTTGGCTTTCAGTCTCAAAACAGGACTGATAGAAATCATACAGTTTAGTCCTGGATAACTTGTTGCATTGGTTCACAGTAGCTGGTGTGGTTTCTATCAGTCCTACTTTGAGACTGAAAGCCAAGTTTGCTATCTAGGTATCGCTATGTGCATGGGGCAGACATTGTTTAAAGTCAGCTTTTTTTGTATATCATACATGTTATAGGTAGCATGATAGCTAGAGTCACATATGCATTTATTTACACACATAAGAATTTATCTAGTAGAGGTATTTTAGTTATTTTAGCAATAGTATATGTAAATAGGTGCACTTCAAGTGCAGCTAACACTGGGTAAGACAGCGATTCGGGTCATAGCCTGCTGTAGCTCCCCAGCCATGTCTCAAGATTCACACTCCACATTCCTAAGCACCATGGAGAATTTTAGGGTCCAACCTGACACTCTCATACTGGGCAATTTCAACTACCCCTCCATTAACTGGAAAAACTACTCATGTACCAATACACTTGCCCAAAGCTTTCTGGAATTCATTAATTCCAATACCCTGGACCAACTCGTTCTTACCTATTTTATTTATTTATTTTTATTTTACATTTGTTAACCGGGCTAGTCTAGCTGGATATATGTCCATTTTCAGTAGAGGCCCGGGGAGAAAAGCTCCACACATAAATCAATTACAAAGAGACATATTAATAAAAAGTTGAGTACAATAAGAATATACATTTAGTAACAAGAACAACAAAATACCTAAGGCACACCAAAAAAATATACTAGGGTATGTATCTACTAGAGGTAGCAACTTCCTTGACCTGGTCATTACTAACATGGGAGACCACTGCTCCACACCAATAGTCAACTCCTCCCTGGTTAGATCCGATCACAAGCTAATTACTGTGGAAATCCGCATCCCTCCCACCCCCCCAACAAAGGTAATCACCATGAAAAACTTCTCCAAAGCTAACTCTGGGCTCCTAAACACAGAGGTGGCTAACTTCACGGCACCCATGCAAATGGAGAATAGTTACATGACCACCATATCATACACCAATGCGCTGTACAAACACATACACAAATACATATATATCGCCATATCCAATAGAACTAAAATGCTCTCCTCAAGAAAAAAGGAAGCCAATCTGGTGGTACCCTGCCATAAACAAACTCCACAACAGAAGGAGGAAACTGATGTGGAATAAGGTGAAGTCCCAAGACTGGAAAGACTCCTTTATCATCCTCATCAAAAGGTTGAGATCCTTCATGAAATCCTCTAAAGCTAGCTATGAAAACAGAATTGCAGCAGATAGTAAAGACAACTACAAGGCCTTCTATAGTTATGTAAAGAATCTCATTGGCAATACCGAGATTTGCTCTGAGCTACTGCACAATGGTATCTCCTATACCGAGCCAACATATATTGCACATATACTGGCAAACAGATTCAGTGCTAACTTTACCCCTCTCTCCCCCCCAAATGACCAATTAGAATACCAGTAGATTGCAATGCACCCAGTATTACTGCTGCACAGGTTAAAATAGCACTGTCCAAGGCCAAGAATACAACTTCTATGGGACCTGACAGTATCCCTGGCTGTGTTCTGCATGAACTACAGAGTGAACTGGCACCTCAACCTCACCTGTGTTTCCTGTTCAATCACAACCTCACCTCAGGCTTTGTCCCCACCGAATGGTGCACTGCTACAGTCATCCCTCTCCACAAAGGAGGAGTGACTACAGACTCCGGGAACTATTGCCCCATTAGCCTGATGAGTCTGATATGTAAAGCTATGGAATGCATCATCATGGACCAAATAAACAAGGATACAGGGAATCTCCAGATTCTGGATCCTACACAGTTTGGTTTTGTGAAAGGTAGATCATGCCTGCTCAACTTGGTTGACTTCTTTGAGTCAGTCACCAGAGCTGTGGATGAAGGTAACATGGTTCATATAGCCTACCTTGATCTGGCCAAGGCCTTTGATACCATTCCCCACTCAGGAATCATAGAAAAGTTTACTAAGTTAGGCATCAACCCCAAACTGGCTCACAGATAGAACCCACAGTGTGAAAGTAGCTAACTCCAAGTCAGACTACCGACCAGTCACAAGTGGAGTCCCAAAGGGTTCAGTCCTGGGTCCTCTCCTGTTTATTATCTACTTCTCTGAGTTCCAGGCCAACACGAAGGGATTCTGACTGACAAAGTTCGCAGATGATTGTAAGTTGGTAGCTCTTATTAACTCCATAAGTGATGCTGACATCCTATAGAAAGGCCTCAATGAGACCAACGACTGGTGTCAGAATCATGGCCTTAAGCTCAATTCCAAAAAATATGTCTTCATCCCTTTTGGGAAAAATCCGGTTCCTTTGAATTACCACATTGATGGTAGTCCACTGAACACAGAAGGCATTATAAGAGATTTGAGAACACAGGTTGACAGCAACCGTTCTTTTGACCAACACATTGCCAGTGTGGTCAGAACGTCCTTCTATGTGGCACAGCTCATTACTAAGGGTTTTGCATCCAAGAAGAAAGAGCTCATTGTCTCCCTCTATTCTCTCATAAGGCAAATCGAGTACAACGCCCCATTTGGCATGTACCTCACTAGACACCTGCAACAACTGGGGAGGCCACAAAAGTACCTCACAAAGACGATCCTAGGCCTTAAAGACTTGTCCTATATAGACAGACTCAAAAAACTACAACTATTCTCTGTCTCATATCATCTACTTAGAAGTGATCTCTGCTTGACTTGCAAAGCCATGACTGTCCCAACTCTGTTAGAAATGCTACACCTAAAGAAATCACAATCCCTCTGCACCACACGCTCCATAGACCTCAACCTCACCACCACAATCAACAGAACATGCTGGAGGGACAGGTTCATAATCCAGAGACTGCCTATGTTATGGAACAGACTTCCCATACATGTTAAGCAGAGCACCTCACTGGCCCTCTTCAAGAGAAATCTTGATGAGTGGATGGGAAAGAGAAAATTCACCCTGGGGATCACTCCAGTGGCTCTACTCGACAGAGGCACTAGGAACTAAGGTTGGGTGGCACGATGTAAAGGCTCCAGGGCCATTAGCCTAGTACACACCTATGAACCTATGAACTTAATATATGCTTGTATATATAAAAATGCAAGTAATGCAAACTGGAGATGTAATATATCTTTAAATGATGGTTTCAAACTGAGGCAAGTTTTATCACATGGTTTTTAGTGCATATATAAATGAGTTGGCCAGTATGGTTCAAGTTTTTAAGCTTTTATTCTGAGGAAGTTTTTATTTTATAAATGCAAGCATTAAATAAATACTTGGGAGTGGATTAGTTTGCCTTTAGCTTTCATTTGTGTTATTTCTTCAAAAGGGCCACAGAAGTTGCAAATTACAGCCATGCAGTTCATACTGTGTATCCTCAATCTGGCTAAAGCCTTTGACACAATTCTCCATGATAGTGATCTCAACAAATTCAAAGACCTAAGCATAAACCCTTATATTAACAGGTAGACAGAAAAATGGTTGTCAGACAAAATACACACAGTTAAAGCAGCTGGAGCCACATCAGAAAGTAAAAAGTTGACCTCAGCTAATCAATATCTACTACTACAACTTTCAGACAAATAACCCAGACCTATAGCTAACCACATCTGATGATCATTGAAAACTGGTTGTTGTTCATTCAACTTCTAATACTAGTTAACTGTAGCTTGGTCTACACCTTACAAATAACTGCTGTAAATAAAAGGGGGTTAAGTTTTGAAATATTGAACCTTGTAAAAAATCACCATACAGCGTGGAATGGGACCTTTACCATTATCTTCACTGTGGTGTGATCTAGGAGTCAGTATATTTAAGCAACAGTGGGGTTTGCCCCCCTGCAAAAATGTGAAATAAGAAGTTTTTAATGTTTTAGATTTTTTTTTTAGATTCGATATTTTAGAACTTCAGTCCTCTGGTTTTCGATGATCAGAGGTTCTATGTTCTGAAATATTGATCCTTTGAAGTAGATCCATGTATATCTATATATCTATACATCTATGTATATATATATATATATATATATATATATATGTGTATATAGAGATATATATATATATATATATATATATATATATATATATATATGTGTGTGTGTATCATATATATATATATATATATATATATATATATATATATATATACATATACATATATATATATATGTATGTATATATATATATATATATATATATATATATATATATATATATATGGATTCTTTGTCAAAATTTCATTATTTCGAAAAAGAAAAGTAGAGGACCACTTGCGCGAAAGTACACTTAAATGAAAGTGCACTTTCATGAATATGGGTTCAATGAACCAATAAAAAACACGCAAAAAAGTGTTTTGCATACAGTCCACACCCCCACTAGTTAAAATACTAACCCAAGATCGCACTACAGTGGGGAAACAGGTAAGTTCCCATTTCCCCCACTGTAGTGTGCTTCGGTGCCGCAGCGTTCCTTAGCGGTTCATTGAACCGATATTCATGAAAGTGCACTTTCGTTTAAGTGCGCTTTCACATAAGTGGTCCTCTACTTTTCTTTTCAAAATAGTGAAATTTCGACAAAGAAAAGTAGACCCATATCTATATCTATCTATATCACATAAAATATGATGGCCTTCAGGAAGGCACCAAAGTGAATTATTTGGATATCACTTTAGAAGGCCTACATAATGGTACAATAAAAATCTAAATATATAGGAAGTTTGAACAGCCTAGCTATATGCTACATGCATCTAGTTGTCACACAGAACATACTCTGACATCCATCTCTTATGGAGAAATCCTAAGAGTGAAAAGACTATGTAGTAACATACATGAAGCGAAAAGTGAAGCTGGAAAAACAATAGCCATGTTTCTTGATAGAGGCTATGATGAGAACCTTGTTATGGATAGTTATGCAAAAATATTTAGAGATGAAGAAATGGATTTAAGAAATAGAAATCAAGTTAATAAATATAGTCCAAATATAGTACAAAAGATAGAGAATGTAATTTACAGCAAATTATATATTTTTTTCTAAGTATACATTATTATCTACTAGGTTACAAAAGTTAGTTACAGATTTTTGGAACATAATAAGAAGGTAAGTCCCACCACTTGCAGAAATTAAGCTTAAGTTCTGTTATCAGAGAGGACGTAGTTTAAAGGATTTTTTGGTTCATAGTAATTTCAGAAGACCAACAGTTGAAAAAAGAGGGTTAGTATCAGGGATAGGCACAGTACCTTGTGGAAAATGTACAATATATCAATATGTGGTAAAAACATTTGATAATATAAATGGAAAAAAATTTGATACAAAAGGGTGTTTTATCTGTAAAAGTATAGGTATTGTGTATGCAACAATTGTTATATAGGGGAAAGTAAAAGAAGCCTGGGTGAGAGAATTAAAGAACATATAAGATATATTAGGAATAATAAGATTGTAAGCCCAGTAGCAGAGCACTTCAATAAGAAACATGAAGGACATTTTAGTAGCTTACAAGTTACAGTTTTAGAACAAATAGATGCAAAGTATTTGAGTGAAGCTAGAATAAAATATTTACTTAGAAAAAAAGAATACATTTTTATACTAAAATTTAATACATTACCTCCATTAGGGTTAAATAAAGAATGTCACTGGAAGAGTTTTATTTGACCATATGTCTTTTTAAATTTATTTTATTAATTGAGTGTATAATTGATTAATTAATTGGTTTAGAATATTCATAGTGTTGTATAAGGTGTGTCTTGCTGTAACAATAGTTTACTCTGTAAAGGCTGTTTTGCCGAGGCGCTAAGAGAGAAAGATATTTTGCTGCTATCTGTGTTTGTTAAGAGAAAGACCATTTTGCTACTATCTGTGTTTGTTCTAAGTGCAAATTCTTTTGCTTTTTGCATAATGACCTTCTGGGCGATCAATAAATGGACTTTTGATACATTATTCAGAGGTATAGTTCCTGGTCTTCATTGTATATTTTTTCCTGCTTGGTTCTCAGTTATCATCACCATATCTATATATGTTTTTGTTGGTCCATAGGTCCATAGGTCCATAGGTTAGTACTAGGCTAACTGCCCTTGCGAGCCATTGTGTAAGTAGCCAATTATCCCTTGTGAGACTCAAACCCTGCACCTTGTGTTTGTAAGGCAAACACCTTACCCATTAGGCCATCCTCATATCATATGGTAAACTATCTGTATATAATTCTAAATGATCCTTAATATGCCTACCTCTACTGTATACTACTCTTGTTTCACCTCATAATTTGCCCTTTATATCACTGATAAAAGTGAAGCTCCACATGTTCATAATAGAATAGATAGTTGGCACATCTTCATCATATGGAATACCCATAGCTATGGACTTATAGTTATCTAAAATGTCCCCCCCAAATTGTTGGCAGGCAAAACAAAACAATTGCCTAAAATCAGGCAAAGTTTTTTCTATCTACCTTTGATAATTTAAGCTTTAATATCATTCATTACGGCTTCAGGATAAGCCCTGTCATAAAACACATGAGAAGTATTACTTAACTTGATATATAAATGACCGTCATCACTGATTAGCCTTCCCAGGCATACTGTCTGCCCTTTTACAATATTTTTTTTGAAAAAATTGGAAGAGAGCTATTAAAATGTACGTACATGTTGGAAAATGTGTCCTTCCAAAAAATGTTTTATCTAAAACATTGTTTTTTTTTTATTTTTTCAAGTGTAACATCCATAAAATTTATTCTTTCAAAACGTTAATGAAAAGTAAACTTTAAAAATTCTGTAGTTTGATTTAAATAATCCACAAATTCTGTAAACTGATAGGAAAGACAAAATGCGTGGTTAAATGATATACCCAGAAGAATTCATAATCCTGTATGGGATGCTGTTACCCAGTCTCACAGAGCTTTATAATCAAACTCATGACATTGAAGAGGTAACAAAGGACTTAATAGTGACTATAGTGACTCCACTCTACACAGCCATAGAGGCTCTATCTAAAGAAAAAGGTAGAATTTCTTCAGGAAGCAGCTCTCAGCATGAATCCTGGCATGGGCTCACATGCAGCAGATCATGAATGCTGGCATGGGCTCACATGCAGCAGATCATGAATGGTGGCATGGGCTCACATGGAGCAGATCATGAATGGTGGCATGGCTCACATGCGGCAGATCATGAATGCTGACATGGGCTCACATGCGGCAGATCATGAATTCTGCCAGGGGCTGACATGTGGCAGATCATGAAAGCTGGCATGGGCTCACATGCGGCAGATCATGAATGCTGACATGGGCTCACATGCGGCAGATCATGAATTCTGGCATGGGCTCACATGCAGCTGATCATGCCAGGACACCCTCCAGTGCTTTTTCTGGTTGACACTGATAATACATATGGTAGACCTAGTGGATGTGGTATACTTCACTTCATTGAAGCCTTTGATTCTGTACCCCACAGTGGATGTCTTGCATGGGCCAGTTCTAGGTGAGGTACTCTGGAATATTCATGCCCAGTATTAACTAAGGTGTTTACAGCACTGTCAGACTGTCCATGCATGACATTAAAACTGGAAGACAGTGTTTGGTTACAGGGGGATCTTATTACACTCACCAAGTTGGATAAGAAATTCTCAGTACTGCAGAACCCAAGATCGTAAGCCTGGGCACTACCCTACCACCACCACCGCCAAATTTTGTACCAGCTAAGGGTGCTAAACTAAAAGGAAGCTGTAGGAATTCTAATCATTGTTGAAAGTAGCCATCATCCCCAGACTGAGAAGGTTGTGGTGTAAATAGACAGGACTCTGGTGAGTAACCAGATAGGAACCAGTAAAGTAAGCAGACAAGTGATATTGCTACTGGTCATGTTAGATCTGGGGTACTGTGTTGTGTACAGACCTATTGTTTTTTTAAATAAAGGGCCATGAAACCAGTTAGAATATTACACAAGTAAGCCACAAGGATGGTTATGGGACTCAGGAAAAAGTATAAACAGGGGCTAATTCACCCTATGGGGGTGAGGAACGGAATGGGGGATGATGGGGGATATAAAACTGTAAAGGAGCTGTGTGAGGTGGGCGACTTGAAGTTCAGGAACAGATGGAGAAGTGAGTATAACTGGGGTACCAATCTCCAGCTGGACATGGGAAGAAATATCTTTATAAAAGAGATGGTGAAGGAAAAAAATATGCTGCCAAAAGAGATGGTGGGCTGTAGGCTCAGTGAAGCTTTCAAGAAGACATGGACTAAATGGTGGTGTGCAGAGGAGTCCGGGGAGATATCAGAGTGAAGCTCCATCAAAAGGGTAGATGAAATCAACACATCTGGCATTTTCTTTCATCATATATACATAATGTAAGTTCAAAAACATTAAGCACAAAGATCAAATGTAATCTGCATAGGATATCATTTATTTGTACTCCAGCAATTTGATGCTACAAAAAACAGAATACCCCCTTCTCCTTTGGGCTCTGTGTCTCACTTGATGACCACTTTAAGGAAGAAAGCATGGATTTTATTGCACAAAAACTTCAATAACAAACTCAGAACCACCTGATTGCAGCTTCTACCACTTCTCTAGGAACCGCGCCTTTATGTGGCTGGTTTGAGGCCACTCCAGCAACATTTTGCTGTGATTATAATAGTTCAGATTTGTAGCGCCACCTAAATCTGCTGGTGATGCCAATATGAAACAGCAGTGACTGTTGTTTATTGTTCTTACTTCCTGCTTAAAGAAATAATGACACAACACTTTATCTTATAAAGTAAGGCAAAGTTTTAGAAGCTGAAAACCATTGTTTTTCATCCACAGTCCAGATAGCTAACACTCATGTGCTACAGCCAACCTCGGACTTTGCTAAGAGTAGTGCTCTTGGTCAGTAAAAAATACAGTATGCAAGAACAGGAGTGAGCATGTGCTAGCTCATTTCCACTGGCCACTGTATCTGGGCTAGAATGCATGTTTTGCTCCAAACAGTGGATTTTCATTCTGAAATATTGCTTCCAAAATCACTTGATACTCTTTATTTTTGTTTTTACCAGTGAATCTTAAGTGGTGGTGCTGCAGTAGCGTTGTCGCCTCATAGCAAGATGTTGTCCCATTTGATTCTCAGCTAGAGCGTCTTCTGTGTGGAGGCATACGTGAATGGGGCGTGCCTTCGTTGAAGGCTGTGTGTAAGAGCTGGTAACCCGGTACGTAAAAATCCACTACCAATCATTAGCGGACCGGAGTTCCAGTGTGGCGACCCCTAACCTGGAAAAGCCAAAAGACACAAACAAACTAGTGAATCTTACAGCATTAAAGACCATGAATATTAATGACATTCCCTTCATATAGCCTTGCAGCTGATGTTCCTTTTAAAGTAGAAGGCTTAAATATGACAAGTACCTATAGCATTATGTACTTTAATATTTGACTTGTTGGTTCACTGAATTGTAATGTCTATGCCACTCTTTTATTTATTTCCTGGTGTAAAATGACAAAACAATTCCCAACACTGCCTGCTATAACTTCCAGTGTTGCACAGAACTGGAGAAAACAAGAAAAAGAACTTCATTTTTCAGCTTCAGAAGTATCAGAAAAGTCTCCTTGGATTTCAACTACAACCTAAGTGCAGTTTGAGCTCTGTAGCCTTAGACCTTTGAAATACATTTGACAGGAAGATGTATAGATAAGGAAACCTGTCTCAGACATAGTGCAAGAGTGAGAGCTGCAACTGTCTGCAGAGAAAATCTCTTAACATCTGTCGGAAAGTGAAGATCAGCAGACAGGTGAATCCCCTGATAACCTTTACACTGAACTGTCTTTGCCTGAATCCATGAGTTTAGTAATTTGATAGATGGCTGATCAGAGATAGAACTGATTTTGTTACTCTGAATGGTCAAAATATAAACTTAATCTTTAAAATGTAACCTAAAAAGAGCAGAACGTTTTTAGGGATACCACATTAAGAGAGAGGAATATTATGACCAAAGCAGAGTAATTACACCCACATCACTGATCTCTGACAATGGAAGTGGCCAGGACCACACTGCAGGTAACCTTCCTGTAACTAATGAATAGAATACATGCCAAATTAATTAGTAATCACTTTACTCTGCACCCTTACAGCAAACCCTTATAAGCTAACATTTTACTATGTACAGTCTCACACAAACTGCTGCAGATGAATGCATAACAAAGTAGTGCAAAGGAAAGACAAACCTGAAATCACCGGTCTTCTGCAACTTTCTAAATGAGTGAAATGCATGACCCAGAACTGACTCAAGTTACATGAAGAAGGTGCAATTCTTTGCTAAAATGTACTTGCAGATAATAGAATGTTGCTGCAGCAGCAGAATGCAAGAAACAAGATAGAGAATTCAGCTCTGAGGAGAATTACATCCTCATGGGTGCACTAAAAATAGATGGGATATATCTTTTTGTAAAAGGAAAGGCGGGCCAAAACAGGCAGGGAGAGAGCTGAGGAGTGGAATCGAGTGGTGGAAGACATAAATGTTTGTGGGAGAAGGAACTGCATCTTTTCACAATATAGAAAAATTGCTAGTGACATGGTAGGATGTTCCAGGACAAAGGCTAGACAGTTTGCATGTGGCCTTTCCATAATCCAGCCTTTAATATAGATGGAGGACCACATTCTCTCTCTTGCAAGGGTGATGACTTTAATGCAGATGGGGATGCTGTAGGAATCATCTAAGGCACTATTGACAACAGTAATTTCAGACACCTACAATATCCACAGTCACGTACTGTAGAAGGTTATTGTTTATCTGGCTTTCCTAATTTCAGATTAGATGTACTTGACATGATACCTCGGTAGATTTAACCCTAGGTACTCCATCAATATCAGGTATAGCACAGAGTGTACAGACACTGCATGGTAAGTGTACACATCACAAGATAAATCCCATTTAATTGTGACAGATCACATTAACTACATCTTTGCATATTTCTTCTCAGATCACAACCAGAAACAAACACACACTGTATTGCACCACAGCAGGCTGGTGTTGACAGTAGTATGGCTGTTGATAATGATGTCATAACTCTCGGTCTCATGACAGAGCCTCAGGACAGTGGTACACAGTCACAAAATATACTAGCAGGGGTGCCTGCCCCAGGGCAGCTGGATACATTTTTAGGTAGTGTCACCAGCTCACACAGTTAGCATACAGAGGTGACATTACAGCAGGGTGGACACCACATATCTCTACACCTGTTTCTTGTGCACAGCCTGAACTCCTTGATGAAGAGATAGCCCTTTCTGAAGTAGCAGTGTCTGCCTGTACACAAGATGCCATGGGAAGACATATTTCACAATTAGTTCCAGAGCCAAGTAAAGCCTTGTCTGCCCAGCAGCAGATGTATTGTGACATAGTTTAGGCTCAGGCTAATGTCATTGTGAGTCAGTTAAAAATGGTTACTATGCTGCAGGATATACATGAGGAAATTCACCAAGATATGGGAATGGAGGAAGCCAGGGATAATGCCATGGTGTTCCTCGTGCAGTATGATTACAAACACTGCATCATGTCACCCTCCATGTACACACTAGTAAGGACTTACTATTCACACACTGAGGACACAGCTGGATGTGGATGAGGGAGTGTCTGCATGGATGTCAATGACTAGGCTGTACACCATGTGTATCTCAAAGCACTGCTGCAGGCATTCATGTACATTCTCCCAAAAAGAAGGCAATAAAGCCTCAATAAACTTCCAGAATATGTGGTATAACCTCTCAGTCAAGGTCCAGGTCCCACAGCACTGTTAAGTCAATATCAGGAGGTTCCCTTGCATGCAGTAGATCCCGTCTTCAAAGTAACTCATCATGGAGCTTACATATAGGACATGCATGATTGCTGGGACTGTCATCCACAGCATCTGTAGGGAACATTATGTAGAACACTTTCCAATTCTAAGTTAAAATTTGGCAATTAGTAACACAGGCATTACTGACCTTGAAGTCACTTCACAGACACGGCAAATGGTGTGGTAATTGATTGTTCCTGAAAAACACTAAACAAACAATAGCAGTTAAAACACTTGCAACACTGACAGATTTCATTACTGAAAAGCAACTAAATTCCTCTCTTCCTCTCTCAAGAGGCAAATTCAAACTCATTAAGTAACTCTGCAGTGAAACACTGACAGTACAGCTATAAACATCTTTTATAACACCTGTTCTTCCATGGTTCAATCAAAGTTAGCCAGTATGTCTAGCAGTTGTGACACTGACCACTCAACATTGTAAAAATGCTGAAGGATAATACCTTCTGAAAGCAAAGTTTTGTTTGTGATATAAGGAGAAATGTCTGATGTACAGTGTAAGCTGACCACAAATAGCATTGCATGTATCATGTATTATCTGTGTAACTTCTCACTGCTATATAGTGAATGTCATGGCCCATCATTCTGAACTAAATGCTGCCTCTTTTCTTGTGCATTTATATACCATGCATGAGTCTGCCAGTGTGTCTGCAGTTTATTTCTGGAAGGTCCACATGGTAAGTATAGTGAAGGCAATAATACCTTGGTATCCACAAGGATAAGAAAACCAAGCATTCCCTTAGCTGCCATCTGTGGGCCATACAAACTCATCAAAGGCCATATTTTTTCCTGCCCGCTCCACACCTGTCCAATAATTCTTACTCAGCAAAGTTAAGATGAATTATCCTTTGCCTATATCTTCTTCTTTTAAGCAAGTGAGCACAGCTTCTCACACCACGTATTTGGTGTGATGAAAATGAGCAGCTTGCAGTAGGATGCAGTTAGACCAACAGTGAAAGGAGGCATCTTTGCAGAATGCAGTGTGGATAGAAAAGCTGCAGATTTTCTTTTTATTACCTATCTTCACATGGTGTGCAACTTGCCTATCAAAAAACACCTAGGAATCACATAAAAGCAGGCAGAGCACCTTCTTTGCATAGGATAGTCACACATTTTTTACAATGTCCTCATTCACATCTCATTATTCCTTCATTTGCATGTTTTTCTCAAAGTGGTTCTAAAAGCTGCAGCTAAGCACAGCTACTGTCTCTGAATCTCACCTAAGCTGTGCTGGCTTACAGCCCATACACATACTCACTGTTCTTATGTGTAATGACTATAAATGCCACTGCAAGTCTTCCTCAGTGCAAATCTTCACTAAAAAGCTAATTCCATATTGATAGAAAAGTGATGCAAGTAATGTCTAGAAATCTATTGCAACTCTTGTAATAGATGATATCAGTAAATTAGAAATTAAAAAGACATTGATTCTAGGATGCAGTTTGTACTGGAATATTTTCTAGCAGTTAGAGAGTTCAAAAGGGAATTGGCAAACTGAAAAAGGAAGTAAATTCCTGTAGAACAGACTAATCATTTAGGGAGTATTTTATGAAGATTTTATTTTTCTCATCAGTATGAACATCTGAGTACTCATTTCAGCTTTTGCATCTGTCCTTGAGGCAGTAGATCATGAAATACCCTGCTCATGTATGTAACAGTGAAAAAAATGATTGCGTGAGAATGCTGTGCACTGTTTAGGGACATTCCTTTTTACCCTATGTCTGGCTACCACAGAGTTGGTATGTACAAGTTGAGTGGGAGTGAGTGTTTTTCTCTATCATGTGGAGATGCAAGAAGGCTTGTCCCTTATAAAAAAAAGGCACTTGCTTCAAGCTATCCCATTAAGTGTAATATTATGGGCAACTTCTCAGATCTGTGAACTGAACATTTGAAGTACAGGCATGTGTAACATGAGGATTCATAACAGAAGTACTAAATTCCAATATGCAGCCAGTATGCAGTAGTGCAGATTAAATTCTATAAAATATTTGGCTTGATTAGTAAAGCTGACTTTGATGTAGGGCATAAACAGAAATTGTTAGGCACAGAAATAGAATATTTCTAATAAAAAGTTCTAATAAGCAAAACTGATCTTTATCTCTTTTTGAAATAACAAATTCATCATTAAGGCATTTTAAGTTGTTAGAGCTGTTCTTCCTAAGAGTTTTGTCCCTAACTGACTGAACACATTTTCTGTCCATTTCCTTTATTCCAGTACTTAACTTATTTGGCTAGGGGTATGCTTTCTGGGCACAAGTAGGGGCAGACAGTGAATTATAGAATAGGTACCAGATTATATTTTAAATTAGTGATGAGAATGGTCTATAAAAAATACTAATCTACTTGGTGAAAGTACATTTTTTGTAAAGAATAGAGTAGCTGTGCAAAATGTGAGTTTTTTTTATTTACCCTTTGTTGTCCAGGTTAGTTCCACTAGACCAGTGGCCCATTTCAAGGAAGACCCAAACTGGTATTCATACTGACTAGGGGAAATTCGTCCAGGGCAGTGGGAAACTTCCCTTTTTCTTTTTAATGAGTGCAATAGGATACCAACAGTTCAGCTAGATGGGATCTTAGTTTAACATCGCATCTAAAGAATGGCACACTCACCTAATACAACACTGCAGTGACATCACTGGAAAAAATAATCCAATCACCTATGGTAGGAATAGAACCCACAGCCTTCTGATCTTCTAGCACAAAAGATGAGCTGAAATCCTATAGAGAAATTGACACTGCACTCAAAGTTGCTATTTCATCGTGAAGAAATCCTGAGGCAACAGAAAAAAAAATAGAAACGGACAAATGAGAGTGTATTTATTAGTTATGCCCAGTAGTTTAAGAATAAAGTTTTTGTCATAAGCATGTAAAAATGTGTTGAGGTGTATCATTAAAAAAGAACATAAGGCATTTATGTAGGATGTGCTGAAAGAATGCATGAAAAAAAAGTGGAAGGGTAAAACTAGATTTTTTTTGGATCATGTTTTTTGTTCAGGCAATCACTGGATGAAAAAAAACTTTGTGATGAAAGGAGGTAATGCCAGCACAGGTAGCTGTAATTTTGTAAATAATTATATGTCATTTGTGAATATCAAACTGATTCATACAATATGCTGGTGTTACAAATGTATTAGAACTGTATGTCATGTGTATATCAAACTGATTTGTACAGATGTTTGTGTTTATAAAGTGTTTGTGTTTGGCATGTAACCACAGTGTGCCCTACTGTAGAGAACAGAAATGTACATCCACTATTGTAACTGTTGAAATGTATATGTTTTAACAGAGGAAACCAGAAGGTTAACTGCAGTCCAGCAAACTTTAGAAAAATATCTTAAATTAAATCATTTTATAGCCTAGGCCATAAAGATGCTATCTCACAGGTTTCAAGGCAGCCAGAGACACATAATCTGTAGTAGTTTTCTGTATTGTCTTTGGGGTGAGCTAATCACTACTCTGGAAGCATAGAGGTATGCAATTTTTTATGACTTCCAGCACCTGCCAAAGATTTCAGAAAAAGCCCTGGTATGTGTATTTTTACAGGTAGGTGCTAGGTCCTGCCAGCGTCCAGCAATGGGGAGTTTGGGAGATATTTAAGTTCTGAGAGTACTTGCATATTTATTTGGTGACATTGTGTGAGCCACTCCTAATAGCCTTACTGTTGGTCAAACTACCATTTGTATTAGTATTAATATTACAAAGTAAAATTGTTAAGGGCCTTAAAGTAGCTGGCGAGGGGTTCTGGTGGTGGTGGGAACTATCTTATATTCTGGGCAGAAGGGGGAATAGCTAGTAGACCTGTGCCAGACTTTTCCCTTTTCCAGGTGTGTGTGTGTGTGTGTGTGTGTGTGTGTGTGCGTGTGTGTGTGTGTGTGTGTGTGTGTGTGTGTGTGTGTGTGTGTGTGTGTGTGTGTGTGTGTGTGTGTGTGTGTGTGTGTGTGTGTGTGTGTGTGTATATATATATATATATATATATATATACAACAAATCTCGAAGAGTGTGTGTGTCGGCTACCTGGGCAGAGACATGAAGCACTGATTGGAAAGAGAGAGTGTTGGAGGACTTGGCTTGGAACCCTGACTAAGGCCTCAACTCTATAGCTGTGCCAGTGGGGACTCTTAATGGGGACCTAGAAAAAGATGGAGAAACCAGCCCCAGACTGACTGTGGTCTCTGTGTCCTCTTAAGGGAAATTGCACTTTATGCAGAGATCTGCATCTGGAAATACTGTGTGTGTATCTGTTATCCTTCCAGTGAAAGTCCCCCACAGGTGCAAGTGGTGAGAATTGAGGCTCCTTGATTACTGGTCCAGTATTGGGTCATCACAAACTTATTTAAAAACACTAAAATGCACCTCAGAGCATCTACAGCCTCCATGGCTTTTGGGGGCCATTTTACCCCCAGTCATCCAGCTTAATGCAGTTGTTTTCCTCCACAGTTATCAGAGTATAGTTTTGCTAAGATAGACCATTGAATGAATAACTGCAGGAAAAAAAACTGAATAGTAAGACAAACTATGAGAAAAGGCAAGGAAATGTTATAGGTAGAATGATAGCTAGAGTCACATATGCATTTATTTACACATATAAGAATTTAAATAGTAGAGGGATTGTAGTTATTTTAGCAATATTATATGTAAATAGGTGCACTTCAGGTGCAGCTAACATTGAGTAAGACAGCGATTCGGGTCGTAGCCTGCTATATCTCCACAGCCATGTCCCAAGATTCACACTCCACATTCCTAAGCACCCTGGAGAATATTAGGGTCCAACCTAACACTGTCATACTGGATGATTTCAACTACCCCTCCATTAACTGGAAAAACTACTCATGTACCAATACACTTGCCCAAAGCTTTCTGGAATTCATTAATTCCAATGCCCTGGACCAACTCGTTTTACCCCCACTAGAGATAGCAACATCCTTGACCTGGTCATTACTAACATGAGTGACCACTGCTCCACACCAATAGTCAACCCCTCCCTGGTTAGACCCGATCACAAGCTAATCACTGTGGAAATCCACATCCCATCCACCCCCCCAACAAAGGTAACCACCAAGAAAAACTTCTCCAAAGCTAACTTTGGGCTCCTAAAAACAAAGGTGGCTAACTTCACGGCACCCATGCACATGGAGAATAGTTGATTGACCACCATATCATGCACCAATGCACTGTACAAACATGTACACAAATACATGGATCTCGCCATACCCAATAGAACTAAGATGCTCTCCTCAAAAAAAAAAAGGAAGCCAATCTGGTGGTCCCCTGCCATAAACAAACTCTACAACAGAAGGAGGAAACTGATGCGGAATAAGGTGAAGTCCCAAGACTGGAAAGACTCCCTTATCAGCCTCAGCAAAAGGTTGAGATCCCTCATCAAATCCTCTAAAGCTAGCTATGAATAAAAAATTGCAGCAGATAGTAAAGACAAGTACAAGGCCTTCTATAGTTATGTAAAGAATTTCATTGGCAATACCCAGATTTGCTCTGAGCTACTGCACAATGGTATCTCCTATACTGAGCCAACAAATACTGCAAATATACTGGCGAACAGATTCAGTGCTAACCTTACCCCCCCCCCCAAGCAGCAATCACAATACCAGTAGATTGCCATGCATCCAGTATTACTGCTGCACAGGTAAAAAAAAGCACTGTCCAAGGCCAAGAATACAGCTTCTGTGGGATCTGACAGTATCCCTGGCTGTGTTCTACATGAACTACAGAGTGAACTGGCACCTCACCTGTGTGCCCTGTTCAATCACAGCCTCACCTCAGGCTTTGTCCCTACTGAATGGTGCACTGCTACAGTCATCCCTCTCCACAAAGGAGGAGCGACTACAGACCCTGGAAACTATCGCCCCATTAGCCTGATGAGTCTGAAATGTAAAGCTATGGAACGCATCATCATGGACCTAATAAACAAGTATATATGGAATCTCCAAACTCTGTATCCTACACAGTTTGGCTTTATGAAAGATAGATCATGCCTGCTCAACTTGGTTGACTTCTTTGAGTCAGTCACCAGAGCTGTGGATGAAGGTAAGGTGGTTCTGGCCAAGGCCTTTGATACCATTCCCCACTCAGGAATCACAGAAAAACTTACTAAGCTAGGCATCAACCCCTACATCACTAGGTGGGTTTCAAATTGGCTCACAGATAGAACCCACAGTGTGAAAGTAGCTGACTCCAAGTCAGACTAACGACCATTCACAAGTGGCGTCCCACAGGGTTCGGTCCTGGGTCCTCTCCTGTTTGGTATCTACTTCTCTGTATTCCAGGCCAACACGAATGGACTCTGGCTGACAAAGTTTGCAGATGATTGCAAGTTGGGAGCTATTACTGACTCCCCAAGTGATGCTGACATCCTACAGAATGGCCTCACTGAGACCAACGACTGGTGTCAGAACCATGGCCTTAAGCTCAATGCCAAAAAATGTGTCTTCATCCCCTTTGGGAAAAACACGGTTTCCTTGAATTACCACATTGATGGTAGTCCACTGAACACAGAAGGCATTATAAGAGATCTGGGAACACAGGTTGACAGCAACCTCTGTTTTGACCACCACGTTGCCACTGTGGTCAGAAAGTCCTTTTATGTGGCACATCTCATTACTACGGGTTTTGCATCCAGGAAGAAAGAGCTCATTGTCTCCCTCTATTCTTCCCTCATTAGGCAAATTGAGTACAACGCCCCATTTGGCATGCACCTCACTAGACACCTGTAACAACTGGAGAGGCCACAAAAGTACCTCACAAAGAAGATCCTAGGCCTTAAAGACTTGTCCTATATAGACAGACTCAAAAAATCACAACTATTCTCTGTCTCATATCACCTACTTAGAGGTGATCTCTGCTTGACTTACAAAGCCATGTCTGACCCAGCTCTGTTAGAAATGCTACATCTAAAGAAATCACAATCCCTCCGTACCACATGCTCCAGAGACATCAACCTCACTACCACAATCAACAGAACATGCTGGAGGGACAGGTTCATAACCCCACGACTGCCTATGTTATGGAATAGACTTCCCATACATGTTAAGCAGAGTACCTCACTGGCCCTCTTCAAGAGAAATCTTGATGAGTAGATGGGAAAGAGAAAATTCACCCCGGGCATCACTCCAGTGGCTCTACTCGACAGAGGCACTAGGAACTAAGGTTGGGTGGCACGATGCCATGGTAATCCTATAGGCTAGGCTTGTAAAGGCTCCAGGGCCATTAGCCTCGTCCACACCTATGAACCTAGTATATGCTTGTGTAGCTTAACAGTGTGAAAGTATGTAATATATATAAAAATGCAAATGATACAAACTGGAGAAGTAATATATCTTTAAATGCTGGTTTCAAACTGAGGCAAATTTTATGACATGGTTTTTAGTGCATATATAAATGAGTTGATCGCTATGGTTCAAGTTTTTAAGCTTTTTTTCTGAGGAAGTTTGTATTTATAAATGCAAGCACTAAATAAATACTTGGGAGTGGATCAGTTTGCCTTTTGCTTTCATTTGTGTTATTTCTTCAAAAGGGTCACAGAAGCTGCAAATTACAGCCATGCAGTTCTTGCTGTGGATCCTCAATCTGGCTAAAGCCTTTGACACAATTCTCCATGATAGTGATCTCAACAAATTCAAAGACCTAAGCATAAACCCTTATATTAAGAGGTAGACAGAAAACTGGTTGGTTATCATACAAAATACACACAGTTAAAGCAGCTGGAGCCACATCAGAAAATAAAAAGTTGACCTCAGCTAATCAATATCTACTACTACAACTTTCAGACAAATAACCCAGACCTATAGCTTACCATATCAGATGATGATTGAAAACTGGTTGTTGTTCATTCAACGTCTAATACTTGTTCACTGTAGCTTGGTCTACACATTAGAAATAACTGCTGTAAATAAAAGGGGGTTAAGCTAAATGCTAACAAAATGTGTTAAATCTGACAATCAAAGCTGTTCCAAAACTCTATTTCATAGACCTCACCCCTCCCAAGATTGATTCAGTCAGTGGTCTTTATAGGTCTTTGACAGTTTCCTGTGCTTTAACTACTGCATTGAAAGAGGAGAGAGAAAATCCTTCTTCCTGATCCAACTAATATCTAAGGTATCCCACCTAAAAGAGAAGTTATCATCCCTCCCTACTCATCTTTTAGCAAATTAAAGTACAATGTCCCATTGTATGCATTTGTCTAAACATATTGCATAAATCAAAACACTCCAAATGTCCCCAACAGAAAAGATAATAGACCTAAGACCCTTACCTACCTAATCAGACTTAAATCCCTGCTCCCTATTCTCTGTGCCTAATTGTTTCCTGGGTGTTAATTTACATTTAGCAATTATGGCCATGAAGGATTTGCCCTCATTGATCTCCTACACCTTCACAAAACTAACAGGAATACCATAAACACCCACACTAAGGATTTCAATCGTAACCAGAATAGAAACAAAATACTGTATGTTGGCATGATAGCTTCATCTCCCAATGCATACCCATGGCCAGCCTTAGGCATAGGCGAACTAGGCAACCGCCTAGGGCGCCGTACATTCTGGCCTCATGAAGGGTGCAAATTGACTGACTGAACTTACTTAGTTTCTTTACTTCTTCTTCATTTTTTAGTTTCACCACCCACATCCGTATTGTAGCATTTGCGCCCTCTCCCACTTCCATAGTCCAAAGCATGATTCCACAGCACATAGCATGGCCCCCTACTGTGTTCTTCCAACCCCCCCGCCACATCTATGTGATAAGTGACGGTCTCACTGGCTACTCTTGTGATGCTTTCATACTACTGACGCTACTGCTCCAATCGACAGTATATAGCTCAGATCACACCCGCCTCTCATTCCTTTCTTCATTAACGAGATAGAGGCGGGCACATCTATTGGCTTTCATTACTTCCAGAAACAATCTCTGGATGGACGTGCTTGAATCATCGTCGGCCTGGTTCTCCTCACCATGCAGGCTACACAAACAGCAATTTTGGGGTGGTTGTTTTGTGCCTTCCTGCTTCATTGCTTTTGATTGCCTTAAGGTAAGTTGGATGGATTGGATCATATTATATATTTACTCAGGCAGGCAGCATGCTTATGTTAGGGTCTGGCAAATCTTTGTAAGAGATAATTAATTAACCAAAAAAAGAGAAAATAACGTATCATGCTGCCAGGGTACATTAACATGCACTTGCACATAAAAGCAGTAAGACAGTGTTCCGCATACAGCCTCACTTCTCTTAACTGTAACAGTGCTGACACTGAGCTGCTAAGACATAATATAAGTGGTACATCCCCTTTATCAATGTATTACTAACAATATTTTTAGAATAACTGTTGATACGTGTTTGACATATTATGCAATTTTTTGGGAACCAGAAAGAGGAGATCTTAGGAAATAAAAAGATAAAACATTTATTGGTTTTATTTGTGCAGAAAATTGTGGTATTTAGCAAACGACTGGGACATTGAAGTAGACCCAGCATAGCAGTGCATGCTGGTAATATTTATCCATTAATTCAAATTATATTCATTTTGTTGGTTATGTTGTATTATATGACTATAGTTGATGAAATGTGCGTTTTTGTGCTAAAATACAGTCCTGAAGTTGGAGTATATTGTGAGGTGGCTTAAAAAAGCTATAGCCTGTATAATGTTTTGAACATGGGTTAAGGTGTGTTAAACAGCCATATAGGTAGTGGGGAAAGGGGGCTGTTTGCGGATTATAGAATATTTTTCTTTTACAGAGTTCATGTGTTGCTTGGAGTTTACAATTTTTTTCAGCCCTTTGGAGTGTGTGTGTGTGTCTGTGTGTGATTTTAGTAAAATGATTTATGGTGAGGTATGTCTGTTGGGTGTTTTGTAATCTGAGATCAACCAAGTAAATCTGCTTACTGTTTATGAATGTGGGCATAAAGTTCCTCATGCTAATTAGTTAAAAGCTGGGGAAGTGAAGGTTGAGCTTTTTAAATGAAACACAAATTATGAGATATTAGAAACACTTCTAACTATTTAAATGAGTATAAAATTGTTTGGTAGCCAAGGATGTTGTTTTTTACTGTCAGATATTCCTTGGGAACACACACACTTGTCATAAACTCCTTGCCCTGTTGGTAGACACCTGTCAAAGTACGCCAAATTTCCTTGTTCTTAGAAGCAGTGTGCAGGTCTTTCTCTGGAATCCTTGGGTGTTTCCAGGCAAGATGAGAATCATAATTTTGCCAATGTGTACTGGGTTTGCCCCTTTGTTTCCTGTCATTCTGTTGTGCCTGATCCTGGAGAAGGCACATATGGGCACTTCTCCAACTTTGCATCAGACTTGTTCAATTTTTGTACTGGTCTCGTCTGTAGGAATGGGAACCACTCCATTAGCTGTGTCTGTGACAGCCTACAGAGAGGAGGTCGTGCCCCCTAGATTCAAACATTCCTCTGTGTTCCTTCCTTATCCTCACATTGTCCCTAATAAAGATGGACATTTCTCTCTTCTTGCTGGGACCAGTGTCAGAATTTTACACCTGTTTGTGTTTCTAGTTGCGGGCATATACTTACGTCACCTGAAACTTGCATTCTCCTTTTCTCTCTGTGCAGGAATGCTGCATTTTTTGTCATAACTGCTTTCCTTTCAGTCAGGGTTGATGGACTAAGCATCGTTTTTCCTGGCTGAGGAGCATGTAATTTAGTTGTCATTTTGATTGTGGTGCTTTTAACATTGGTCCATTTACCACTATATCCAGTTTTGTGAAAATTTCTAATAATTGCATCTGGAATGCTGCATGTTTGTGTATACACTGGTCCAGATTCCAAAAGACTTGCTCCTGGTTTAAGTGATTTATTATGGTGTAAACCTGACTTATAAATGGGTGTTAAAAACTGGAGCAAGTTTGTACAGAGAACAAGTCCTTTGGAGCTGCGGCTAGAACACTGTTTAAAAATATAAAATTGTGCATACCTTATATTAGTGATAGGTTTCTTTTGCCTTCAGCTACCATTTCACTGTCCTGATCACTGTTGTCTACTAGACTAGCTTTAACCAACTTGCTTGTATTGTCATCTGTTTCCTTGCATACTTTCTATTCTCCAGCTGATCATAATGTTAGTATGTCTGAAAATTAAATTTCTCCTGTCTACCCACTTTTTATCCAAGTGACAACTTCTTTTAGTATCTCACTAAAAGAAATAGTCCTAAATTGCTACTTTTTCCTGCCTCTGCTATACTATACAAAAACTTTCTCCCATAATTATTTCCTTACCACCCTTCTTCTAATCCTAAAATGGGTATCTTTTCCCTCCCAAGTAATTTTTATCTCTGAATTTCTCCATTTTTAAACGGCCAACAACTTACCTTTTAAGCAGTGTTTTTGTCATTAATATGCTCATTTAAGCCTGTGGGCATGGCTCAAATGGGGGTGTTCCTTGACTATGGTGTGGGCTGGGCTTAAGGGGCACCGCAGCACTACTTCGCCAAGGGCGCTGTTTCAGCTAAAGTCGGCCCTGTGCATACCCCATCTCTTGAATGAACTACCTGGTTATATTAAATACAGTGAAACCTCACAAACTTTAAGGTGAACTTTGATAACTGGATGGGTAGCCACAATATTTTCACCAGAGCTATCATGTATTGATCTCCCTGACAAGTATATTTGGGGTTTGTATTATAATCTCTAATGTTTAATAGTTTGAATGCATAAACATCGAACTTTATCCATCAAACTATTAAACAATCGAAACACAATAAAAATATTTGTAGAACAAAAAAAAAAACAATGAGTCTAGGCAGGGGGGCAAGCCCCCCTGCACCCCCGCTACTTAAATATACCAACTCCGAGACTGTGTTACAGTGTAAGAAAGGGAAATCTTACCTTTCCGCACCATACTACGTTAAAGTGCTATATCGGAGTTGGTACATTTAAGTAGCAGGGAGTGTGGGGCGTTAGGGTAAGTATTTGATGTATAAAAATCTTTTTTTTTTTATTTTCAAAGTTACTGAACTTCGATAATATGGTGTTGACCATATTGTATTCAAAGTTTTGTAACTTTGAGATTATAATATAGACCCTCTCATTTGTTATAGCCTCACACAATTGCAGTCACAATGAGTTAAAGCATTTGAATGTGAAGAGCATTTGGAGAAAAGAAAATCATACAAAAATATTTTGCACTGAACCCATCAATATTGGAGCTTATATCCTCCCCACAACTGTTACTTATGTATACCAAATCTGAGGCCACACAATCATGGGGGTGCCAGTTCAGCCTTTTGGGGAAAAGCCGTCCAGTTGCATGTTAGTAATTATACAAACAAGCCAAGCTCCCACGTGTTGCTATCCTAGAGGCAGGAGGTGCCATATGAGTGTGGGTGCTGGCAAGGCCTAGTAGTTCTTGGACTGATCTGCATTATACAGCCTGTAATTATTTAGTTTGATAACTGGAAGATACATAGGTTCCTAGGCTGGTAGTCTTTACAAAATGGAATTTTTTTTATTAGCAGTTTGTTACAGTTTTAGTCTCATTTCGGTGCATCTGATGCCATCAGCAAAGCCATTTCTTTGGCTTATTCTTCTGACTTTCCACAGCTAGTATACACTTTCCTGCTATGGAGAGTTTTAATAAGTATTTCTTTTTTTCTGAATGTATCAGTCTAGATGTTGTATTTATTATATGGATTATCTTTCACCCTAGTAATCTAGGTCACTGTTTATTTTTTCCCATTTAATGTGTGTTTAAGAAATGATTTCAAGAACTTCCACTCAAGAGCAAAGCTCACGTGTATTTGAGAGCATATAACAAACTGAAGTTATGAGTTGTGACCTAATTATAGTTTTTTGTAGTATTTGAAGTCTGACTGCTTTTTGATGCTGGTCTGTTTTATTACTTGTATTCTAGTTGCTCCCTTTTAGAGGAGAGACCGTCTTCATTACGGTCAGATTATTTTATCCATATATCACTATTTAGAGCATTTTTCCTGTTAATGGCACCCAAATAATTTCATCTTAAACTAATGATGTTCTCAGAACTCCTAGTAAGAGCAGGCCTTCTACAAAGCCTGTACAACTCTGTTTGCTAGTCACATGGTTCACCCTGCAGAGCTATCCAACATTATTTCTAAGTGCAACCATTATATTCCAAAGCAACAACTGGAAATCCAATGTTTTTTATGCCTGACTGAATGTACTTTAAGGAAATAAAGTCTTACTGCTGCTTATCTCCATAGCTCATTTTTAGGTGACAGTAACTAAAACTGTGACATTGTCCAAACTGCTTGTAATGGTGGCCATTATTCTATTGTATTCTGTTCTGTTCTATTCCCTTCCAGTATATGGTACTGTGTTTTATTTTTTCAATTGTTTTTGTTTATCCCTCGCTTTGATATACTTTACTATTATGAAGTAATTGATTTGAAAGGATTGCCTGCAGTGCATGTGACACATGAATTATTTTAGTTAATGGTGATAAAAACCTATAACTTCTATCGCAACAAATCTCATCACAACAGGACATGGAATATACACCAAGTCATGAATGTGCACAGCTTGTTCCCCACTCATATGTACATACTTAGTGCATATTAGGTGGGCATTTGCTAGGTAGGGTATTTACCATCATAACTGATCGTGGTCCCCAACTGTGGATCCATCAACAGAAAGAAGACAGTATGAAACCGTAAAGATGGGTCTTGTCGTTACAGCCATTCACACTTAAAATGTTAACACAGGCCTGGTTCCAACTATCACAATGTAAGTGGTCTCTCTAGGGCATGCAGACTATCCAAATTGTCTGATATAATAGTTTCAGATGGGTCTACTTTAAGCGCTCGAAAGCTGAAAAATCCGAATAGCGCGACACGTAAAGAGTGAACCGTGAATACGTCGAACAAACAAAACCGCAAAAGTGGAAATATGGAAAACGAATAGTTGGCCCATCTGCGGTATAGCTCCAAAACGTAAGTGTGTGGTAGTTACGGACCTTAGGGTTAGGGAGGGGTTAAGGATTAGTGCATAGATAGTTGTGTATGTGGGGTTAGTGTAGGGTTAGCAGTAGGGTTTTGGTGCTTTAATTTAGGGTTAGAAGTAGGGTTTTGGTTAGTGTATGTATGTGTTTTTTTAATTTTGTTTGGGTAAGTAGTGTGTTGCGGGTGGTGGGTTGGCCGACTATGACGGTTCGCCATTTTAAATTGTGCACTTTAGTAGTTCGAAGTATTCACGGTTTGCTCTTTATGTGTCACGCTATTCGGATTCAGGTTTTTCAGCTTTCAAGCGCTTAAAGTAGACCCATCTGAAACTATTATATCAGACAATTTGGATAGTCTGCATGCCCTAGAGAGACCATTCGGATTTGGGTTTTTCGTGTTTCGAGCGGGGGGGGCAAATGTAACTGTGTGGTGATTTTCACCATTGAAGTATATGACTTTCTCTTTTAAGAACTGAGCTAGTACTGCATTTAACACAAATTTTATATATATATATATATATATATATATGGATTCCATACATTTATATATATATATATATATTTATATATATATATATATATATATATATACACACACACACACACACACACACACACAGTATGTATATATATATATATATATATATATATATATATATATATATATATATATATATGGGTCTACTATGGTTGATTGAAAACTCACTTGATTGAAAATTAAATTACTAGGACCACTTCACTGAAAGCTCACTTCACTGAAAACTCACCTCACTGAAACTCATTTCTTTGAAAGTTATAAATGGCCTTTTCCCCACTGTAGTGCGACCCTGGAGTTAGTATATAAAATAAGGGGGGGGGTGGGGGTGAAGCCCCCCACATATCTTGGTTATATATTCTCTTTTGGAAACAGTTATTTATTGCACTTGTAAGTATCACTTTGTATAGTTTAAAATGTTTATAATATGTGGGGGGGCTTTACTCTGTAAAGGCTGTTTTGGCCGAGGCACTAAGAGAGAAAGATATTTTGCTGCTATCTGTGTTTGTTAAGAGAAAGACCATTTTGCTACTATCTGTGTTTGTGCAATTTCTTTTGCTTTTTGCACAACGACCTTCTGGGCGATCAATAAATGGACTTTTGATACATTATTCAAAAGTATAGTTCCTGGTCTTCATGGTATATTTTTTCCTTCTTGGTTCTCAGTTATCACCATATCTATATATGTTTTTGTTGGTAAACTATCTGTATATAATTCTAAATGATCCTTAATATGGTTACCTCTACTGTATACTACTCTTGTTTCACCTCATAATTTGCCCTTTATATCACTGATAAAAGTGAAGCTCTACATGTTTATAATAGAATAGATAGTTGGCACATCTTCATATGGAATACCCATAGTTATGGACTTACAGTTATCTAAAATGTCATCCCCAAATTGTTGGCAGACAAAACAAAACATTGCCTAAAATCAGGCAAAGTTTTGTCTATCTACCTTTGATAATCCAAGCTTTTATATCATTCATTATGGCTTCAGGATTAGCCCTGTCATAAAACATATGAGAAGTATTACTTAACTTGATATATAATATACTATCTGCCCTTTTACAATATTTTTTTTTGAAAAAATTGGATGAGAGCTATTAAAATGTACGTACATGTTGGAAAATGTGTCCTTCCAAAAAATGTTATATCTAAAACATTGTTTTTTTTTTATTTTTTCAAGTGTAACATCCATAAAATGCATTCTTTCAAAACGTTAATGAAAAATAAACTTTAAAAATTCTGTAGTTTGATTTAAATAATCCACAAATTCTGTAAACAGATTGATAGGAAGACAAAATGCATGGTTAAATGATATACCCAGAAGAATTCATAATCCTGTATGGGATGCTGTTACCCAGTCTCACAGAGCTTTATAATTAAACTCATGACATTGAAGAGGTAACAAATGACTTAAAAGTGACTACAGTGACTCCACTCTACACAGCCATAGAGACTCTATCTAAAGAAAAAGGCAGAATTTCTTCAGGAAGCAGCTCTCAACATGAATGCTGGCATGGGCTTACATGCGGCAGATCATGAATGGTGACATAGGCTCACATGCAGCAGATCATGAATGCTGGCATGGGTTCACATGTGGCAGATCATGAATGCTGGCATGGGCTCACATGCGGCAGACCATGAATGGTGACATGGGCTCAGATGCAGCAGATCATGAATGGTGGCCTGGACTCACATGTGGCAGATAATGAATGCTGGCATGGGCTCACATGCGGCAGATCATGAATGCTGACATGGGCTCACATGCGGCAGATCATGAATTCTGGCATGGGCTCACATGCAGCAGATCATGCCAGGACACCCTCCAGTGCTTTTTCTGGTTGACACTGATAATACATATGGTAGACCTAGTGGATGTGGTATACTTGACTTCATTGAAGCCTTTGATTCTGTACCCCACAGTGGATGTCTTGCATGGGTCAGTTCTAGGTGAGGTACTCTGGGATATTCATGTCCAGTATTAACTAAGATGTTTACAGCACTGTCAGACTGTCCATGCATGACATTAAAACTGGTGGAAGACAGTGTTTGGTTACAGTGGGATCTTAGTACACTCGCCAAGTTGGATAAGAAATGACAACTAATTCTCAGTACTGCAGACCCCAAGATCTTACACCTGGGCACTACCCCACCACCACCGCTGCCAGATTTTGTACCAACTATGGGTGCTAAACTAAAATGAAGCTGTAGGAATCCTAGTCACTGTTGAAAGTAGCTATCATCCCCAGACTGAGAAGGTTGTGGCGTAAATAGACAGGACGCTGGTGGGTAACCAGATAGGAACCAGTAAAGTAAGCAGACAAGTGATATTGCTACTGGTCATGTTAGATCTGGGGTACAGTGTTGTGTACAGACCTATTGTTTTTTTAAATAAAGGGCCATGAAACCAGTTAGGATATTACACAGGTAAGCCACAAGGATGGTTATGGGACTGAGGAAGAAGGAGTATAAACAGGGGCTAATTCACCCTATGGGGGTGAGGAACGGAATGGGGGGGAATGATGGGGGATATAAAACTGTAAAGGAGCTGTGTGAGGTGGGCGACTTGAAGTTCAGGAACAGATGGAGAAGAGACTATAACTGGGGTACCAATCTCCAGCTGGACATGAGAAGAAACATCTTCATGAAAAAGATGGTGAAGGAAAAAAACATGCTGCCAAAAGAGATGGTGGGCTGTAGGCTCACTGAAGCTTTCAAGAAGATGTGGGCTAAATGGTGGTGTGCAGAGGAGACTGGGGAGATATCAGAGGGAAGCTCCATCAAAAGGGTAGATGAAATCAACGCATCTGGCATTTTCTTTCATCATATATACATAATATAAGGTCAAAAACATTAACCACAAAGATCAATTTTCATCTGCATAGGAAATCATTTATTTGTACTCCAGCAATGTGATGCTACAAAAAACAGAATACCCCCTTCTTTGGGCTCTGTGTCTCACTTGATGACCACTTCAAGGAAGAAAGCAGGGATTTTATTGCAAAAAAACTTCAATAACAAACTCAGAACCACCTGATTGTAGCTTCTACCACTTCTGTAGGAACCGTGCCTTTATGTGGCTGGTTTGAGGCCACTCCAGCAGCATTTTGCTGTGATTATCATACTTCAGATTTGTAGCTCCACCTAAATCTGCTGGTGATGCCAGTATGAAACAGCAGTGACTGCTGTTTATCGTTCTTACTTCCTGCTTAAAGAAATAATGACACAACACTTTATCTTATAAAGTAAGGCAAAGTTTTAGAAGCTGAAAACCATTGTTTTTCATCCACAGTCCAGATAGCTAACACTCATTTACTCTTTCTATGCCTGCTACAGCCAACCTTGGACTTTGCTAAGAGTAGTGCTCTTGGTCAGTAAAAAATACAGTATGCAAGAACAGGAGTGAGCATGTGCTAGCTCATTTCCACTGGTCACTGTATCTGGGCTAGAATGCATGCCAAAGTACAATGGTTATCCGTTGTCTTTATGTTCCATCAAATGACCATACCAAGTGTTTCTCCTGGAAGTTTCTGGCAACACTGAACCAACCTACTCTGTTACCTTTAAACACAATATTTATAAAAACATTCTTTTTATACCCAAGCATTTTAACTGGATTACATTAAACGCTGTAGCAAGTGCCTGGTTCTCTTTGCTTTGCTCCAAACTGTGGATTTTCATTCTGAAATATTGCTTCCAAAATCACTTGATACCCTTTATTTTTGTTTTTACCAGTGAATCTTACAGCATTAATGACCATGCATATTAATAACGTATTCCGTTCATACAGCCTTGCAGCTGATGTTCCTTTTAAAGTAGAAGGCTTAAATATGACAAGTACCTATAGCATTATGTACTTTAATATTTGACTTGTTGGTTCGCTGAATTGCACTGTCTATGCTACTCATTTATTTCCTAGTGTAAAATGACAAAACAATTCCCAGCAGTGCCTGCTATAACTTCCAGTGTTGTACAGAACTGGAGAAAACAAGAAAAAGAACTTCATTTTCAGCTTCAGAAGTATCAGAAAAGTCTCCTTGGATTTCAACTACAACCTAAATGCAGTTTGAGCTCTGTAGCCTTAGACCTTTGAAATACATTTGACAGGAAGATGTATAGATAAGGAAACCTGTCTCAGACATAGTGCAAGAGTGAGAGCTGCAACTGTCTGTAGAGAAACATCTCTTAACATCTGTCGGAAAGTAAAGATGAGCCGACAGGTGAATCCCATGATAACCATTTCATTGAACTGTCTCTATGCCTGAAGACATGAATTTAGTAATTTGATAGATGGCTGATCAGAGCTAGAACTGATTTTGTTACTCTGAATGGTCAATATATAAACTTAACCTGTAAAATATAACCTATAAAACAGCAAAACGTTTTTAGGGATACCAGATTAAGAGACAGGAATATTATGACCAAAACAGAGTAATTACACCTACATCACTTATCACAAAGGCAACATTTACTGATCTCTGACAATGGAAGTGGCCAGGACCACACTACTGCAGGTAACCTTCCTGTAACTAATGAATGGAATACATGCCAGACTAATTAGTAATCTCTTTACTCTGCACCCTTACAGCAAACCCTTATAAGCTAACATTTTACTATGCACTGTCTCACACAAAATGCTGCAGATGAATGTATAACAAAGTAGTGCAAAGGAAAGACAAACCTGAAATCGTTGTAGGTAATGCAACTTTCTAATTGAGTGAAATGCATGACCCAGAACTGACTCAAATTACATGAAGAAGGTGCAATTCTTTGCTAAAATGTACTTGCAGATAACAGAATGTTGCTGCAGCAGCAGAATGCAAGAAACAAGATAGAGAACTTCAGCTCTGAGGAGAATTACATCCTCATGGGTGCACTAAAAATAGATGGGTTATATATTTTTGTAAAAGGAGGGCCAAAACAGGCAGAGAGAGAGCTGAGGAGTGGAACTGAGTGGTGGAAGACATAAATGTTTTAAGGTGAAGGAACTGCATCTTGGAACAATGTAGGAAAAGTGCTAGTGACATGGTAGGCTATGCCAGGACAAAGCTTGACATTGTGAATGAGGCCTTTCCATAATCCAGTCTTTAATATAGATGGAGGACTACCTTGCCTCTCTATCAAAGGTGATGACTTTGATGCAGATGGGTATGCTGTAGGAACCATCTAAGGCAGTATTGACACCAGTAATTTCAGACACCTACAATATCCACACTCAGGTACTGAATAAGGTTATTGTTTATCTGGCTTTCCTAATTTCAGATTAGATTTACTTGACATGATACCTGGGTAGATTTAACCCTAGGTACTCCATCAATATCAGATATAGCACAAACTGTGCAGACACTGCATGGTAAGTGTGGACATCACAAGATAAAATCCCATTTAATTGTCACAGATCACATTAACTACATCTTGGCATATTTCTTCTCAGATTACAACCAGAAACAAATGCACATTGTATTGCACCACAGCAGGCTGATGTTGACAGTAATATGGCTGTTGATAATGATGTCATAACTCTCGGTCTCATGACAGAGTCTCAGGACAGTGGTACACAGTCACAAAATATACTAGCAGGGGTCCCTGCCCCAGGGCAGGTGGATAAATCTTTAAGTAGTGTCACCAGCTCACACAGTTATCATCATACAGAAGCAACATTACAGCAGGGTGGACCCCACAGATCTCAACACCTGTTTCTTGTGCACAGCCTGAACTCCTTGATGAAGAGATAGCCCTTTCTGAGGTAGCAGTTCCCACTGCTATGCCTGTACACAAGATGCCATGGGAAGACATCTTTCACAATTAGTTTGAGAGCTAAGTAAGGCCTTGTCTGCCCAGCAACAGATGTGTTGTGACATAGTTCAGGCTCAAACTAATGTCATTGAGAGTCTGTTAGAGATGGTTAGTATGCTGCAGGATATACATGAGGAAATTCACCAAGATATGGGAATGGAGGAGGCCAGGGATAATGCCATGATGTTCCTCATGTGCAGTATGATTACAAACACTACATCATGTCACCCTCCATGTACACACTAGTAAGGACTTACTATTCACACACTAAGGACACAGTTAGATGTGGATGAGGGAGTGACTGCATGGATGTCAGTGACTAGGCTGTACAACATGTGTATCTCAAAAACTTCCAGAATATGTGGTATAACCTCTCAGTCAAGGTCCAGGTCCCACAGCACTGTTAGGTCAATATCAGGAGGTTCCCTTGCATGCAGTAAGATCCCGTCTTCATAGCAAGTCATCATGGAACTTGTATACCAGGACATGCACAATCACTGGGACCATCATCCACAAGATACTTAGGGAACATTATGTATGACACTTTCCAATTCTAAGTTAAAATTTGACAATTAGTAACACAGACATTAATCACCTAGAAGTCACTTTGCAGACAGGGTAAATGCTGTGGTAATTCATTATTCCTGTAAAGCAGTAAACAAACAATAGCAGCTAAAAAAAACACCTGCAACACTGACAGATTTCATTTCTGAAAAGCAACTAATTTCCTCTCTCAAGAGGTAAATTGAAACTCATTAAGTAACTCTGCAGTGAAACACTAACACTACAGCTCAACCACTTCACATTGTACAAATGATGTAGGCTAATACCTTCTGAAAGCAAAGTTTTGTTTATGATATAAGGAGAAATGTCTGATGCACAGTGTAAGTTGACCACAAATAGCATTGCATGTATCATAGGTTCATAGGCTGGTATTGGGCTATCTGCCCGAAGGCATATATTAGCCCAGCCACGTTGTCCGGTATTCACCGCCCCTTTAGTAGTTCCCTAGACCCTTGTACTAGCAGCTAGTACCCTTGGACCCTATCTAGTAGTGCTGTTGGTGTGATCCCCGGTGTGAACTTTTTGTTACCCATCCACTCATCATTTATTATCTTTGTAACTTCTCACTGTTATATAGTGAATGTCGTGGCCCATCATTCTGAACCAAATGCTGCCTCTTTTCCTGTGCATTTATATACCATGCATGAGCCTTCCAGTGTGTCTGCAGTTTATCTATGGAAGGTCCACATGGTAAGTATAGTGAAGGCAATAATACCTTGATATCCACAAGGATAAGAAAACTAAGCATTCCCTTAGCTCCCATCTGTGGGTCATACAAACTCAAAGGCCATAATTTTTCCTGCCCACTCCACACCTGTCCAATAATTCTTGCTCAGCCAAGTTGAGCTGAGTTATCCTTTGCCTATATCTTCTTCTTCTTCTTCATTTAAGCAAGTGAGCACAGC
Source organism: Protopterus annectens (assembly GCF_019279795.1). Taxonomy (NCBI): domain Eukaryota; kingdom Metazoa; phylum Chordata; order Ceratodontiformes; family Protopteridae; genus Protopterus; species Protopterus annectens. The sequence goes on from NC_056749.1 coordinate 375,844,596, forward strand.
TTCTCACACCACATTTTTGGTGTGATGAAAATGAGCAGCTTTGCAGTAGGATGCAGTTAGATCAACAGCCAAAGCAGACATCTTTGTAGAATGCAGTGTGATTAGAAAAGTTGTAGATTTGCTTTTTATTACACATCTGCACATGGTGTGCAACTTGCCTATCAAAAAACACCTAGGAATCACATAAAAGCAGGCAGAGCACCTTTTTTGCATAGGATAGTCACACATTTTTCACAATGTCCTCATTCACATCTCATTATTTCTTCATTTGCATGTTTTCCTCAAAGTGGTTCTAAAAGCTGCAGCTAAGCACAGCTACTGTCTCTGAATCTCACCTAAGCTGTGCTTGTTCATCACAGCCCATACACATACTCACTGTTCTTATGTGTAATGACTATAAATGCCACTCCAAGTCTTCCTCAATGCAAATCTTCACTAAAAAGCTAATTCCATATTGATAGAAAAGTGATGCAAGTAATGTCTAGAAATCCATTGCAACCATACCTCTCAAAAAAAGATTGCTTGAGAATGCTGTGCACTGTTTAGGGTCATTCCTTTTTACCCAGTGTTCTGCTACCTTAAAGTTTGTATGTACAAGTTCAGTGCATGTAAGTGTTTTTCTTTACCATGTGGGGATGCAAGAAGGCTTGTCCCTTATAAAAAAAAGCACTTGCTTCAAGCTATCCCATTAGGTGTAATATTATGGGCAGCTTCTGAGATCTGTGAATTGAGCATTTTGAAGTACAGGCATTTGTAACGTGAGGATTCATAAGAGAAGCACTCAGTTCCAATCTGCAGCCAGTATGCAGTAGTGCAGATTACATTCTATAAAATATTTGGCTTGATTAGTAGATCTGACTTTGATGTAGGGCATAAACAGAGTTAGGCTCAAAAACAGAATATTTCTAATAAAAAGTTCTAATAAGCAAAACTGATCTTTATATCTTTTTGAAATAAATTCAGTATTAAGGCAGTTTAAGTTGTTAGAGGTATTCTCCCTAAGAGTTTTGCCCCAACTTACTGAACACATTTTCTGATCATTTCCTTTCTTCCAGTACTTAACTGATTGGGATAGGGGCATGTTTCCTGGGCACAGGCAGCAGCAGCCAGTGAAAATTGAATAGGTGCCAATTTTTTTTTTAAATTAGTGATAAGAATGGTGTATAACAAAATACTAATATAGTTACTGAAAGTAACATTTTTTTGTGTAGAACAGGGTAGCTGTGCAAAATCTGAGTATTTTTTATTTACTCTTTGTTGTCCAGGTTAGTTCCACTAGATCAGTAGCCCTTTTCAAGGAAGACCCAAGCTGGTATTCATACTGACTAGGGGAAATTTGTCCAGAGCAGTGGGAAACTTCCCTTAATTAGTGCAGTAGGATCTTTTACATCTGAGATACCGAACAGTTCAGCTAGATGGGATCTTCGGTTAACATCTCATCTGAAGAATGGCACACTCATCTAATACTGCACTGCAGTGACAGCACTTGAAAAACTAATCCAATCACCTAAGGTGGGAATAGAACCCACAGCCTTCTGATCTTCTAGGTGAGCTTAAATCTTATAGAGCAATTGACACTGCACTCAAAGTTGCTATTTCATCATGATGAAATCCTGAGGCAACAGAAAAAAGAAACAGACAAATGAAAGTGTATTTATTAGTGATGCTCAGTGGTTTAAGAATAAAGTTTTTGGCATTAGCATGTAAAAATGTATTGAGGTGTATCATTAAAAGAGAATATAAGACATGAATGACAGTGGTATTCTGAAGCAAAAGAAGTAAGGATGTGCCAAAAGGATGCATGAAAAAAATAAAGTGGAAGGGGAAGACTTAGACTTTTTTTGGATCATGCTTTTTATTCAATCACTGGATGAAAAAAAAACACTTTGTGATGAAAGGAGGTAATGCCAGCACAGGTAGCTGGAATTTTGTAAATAATTATATGTCATTTATGAATAGCAAACTGATTCATAAAATATGCTGGTATTGCAAATGTATTAGAACTGTATGTCATGTGTATATCAAACTGATTTGTACAAATGTTTGTGTTGAAAAGGTATTTGTAAAGTGCTTGTGTTTGAAATGTAACCACAGTGTGCCCTACTGCAGAGAACAGAAATGTGCATGCACTATTGTGACTATTTAAATGTATATGTATTAACAGATAAAACAAGAGGGTTAACCTCAGTCCAGCAAACTTTAGAAAAACATCTGAAATTAAATCATTTTTTGGGGAATATTAACTCTCTTAGATACAGTCAGGAATATAGTGAAGCTGAGTTTAGATATTGTTTTTCTTTATTTGTCTGAGCCTGTCCTGCAATGTTATTTTAAATATGTCCTGTGGTTTTGAACTCTGATGTCATTGTGAATATATACATAGTATTTTCTTGTTCTTTTATTGTTATTAAATATATTTAAGCCCTTCATTGTGGCTGATCTTTGTAGAGATATTTAAGTTCTGAGAGTACTTGCATATTCATTTGGTGACACTGTGTAGGCCATTCCTAATAGCCTTGCTCTTGGTCAAACTACAATTTGTATTAGTATTAATATTACAAAGTAAAATTACACACCCTTTGTTAAGGGCCTTAAAGTAGCTGGCGAGGGGTTCTGGTGGCAGTGGTAACTACCTTATAGTCTGTGCAGAAGGGGGCATAGCTAGTAAACCTGTGCTAGCCTTTCCCACGTGTGTGTATGCATATATATATATATATATATATATATATATATATATGTGTGTGTGTGTGTGTGTGTAAAACAAATCTCCATGACTGTGTGTGTCAGCTACTTGGGCAGGGACATGAAGCACTGACAGGACAGAGAGAGTGTTGGAGGACTTGGCTTGGAACCCTGGCTAAGGACTCAACGCTATAAAACAAAAAATATTTCAGAACACAAATGTCCACACCAAGTAGTTTATTGCAGTAGTAAAGCTTTTGAGTAAAACTCTTTCTTGATACTGAATGAAATCACTATACTTCAATCATTGTGTGTGTGTGTGTGTGTGTGTGTGTGTGTGTGTGTGTGTGTGTGTGTGTGTGTGTGTGTAGATATATATATATATATATATATATATATATATATATATATATATATATATATTCACTTTGAAACATCGAATGTTCAGAAGATCGACGTTCTGATCATCGAGACCAGAACATCGATGTTCAGAACATCGAAGTTTCAAAATGAACCACACAAACACCAACTAAATTACAAAAACTATGTTATGCAGGGGGGGCTTTCCCCACCCCCCCCTACTTTAATATTCCAACTCCGAGATCGCACTACAGTGGGTATTGAAATCTCCCATTTACCGCTATATGTGGTAGCGCTAAATGGGAGATTTCCCATACCCTACCTGCAATGCCAACACTCAGATGGCACACACACACACACACAACATGCAGAGCACCTTGCTGCCCTGCATACACACCCACAATTCTACATTTTCACTTACCTGGCACTTCCACTTTAAACCTTCGGTGTTCTGAACATCTCTGGTCTCGATGATCAAAAGGTCGATGTTCTAAACATTCAATGATTTAATGTGGAACTATATATACATATATACACACACACACACACACACACACACTGCCAGCCAATCATATCATACAGACAATTAATGAATTAATCCATTTAAAATTAAATCATTTACAATTAAGACACCTCATTGAAAAACTTAATTCTAGGGGTATATACTTGATTTTAAAACATATAAACTTCCATATAAAACTTTCAAGAAACATGATTCTTTAAACTTCAGAACTGGTTTAATACTATTAACCTTATTAAGGCCAGGATACAAGTCTGCCCTAAAATAGTTGATCCATCTATACTCAGCCCTCTCAGTTACATTGATAATATTACCCCCTCTGATTCATATGTATTCTTTGAAGGACCCTAAAGTTAAAGATGTGATCAGTCCCATTGTCCATAATATGATTACATAAAGTGTTAGTGTTTATCTTTCTATGGATTTCTGATAAATGTGAAGCAATCCTTTCTTTTAACTTACAATTAGTTTTGCCTATATAAAAACATGAGCATATCTCAAAGTTTGCTAGATATATAACATTGTCGCTTGTACATGTTGCAAATGTTCTAAAAGTGAACTTAGTCTTTAAATTAGGGTGTGTAAACTCATTATAAGTGTTAATATATATACAAAACACACAATTGTGACAAGGAACTGTCTTTTTAGTATGCACTTGAATTGTTTGTTTTCTAAAATTAATATCCTTGTAGCATAAAAGTTGTTTTACGTTTTTCTCTTTCTTAAAAACAAAGAATGGATGGGTTCCTACAATTCTTTTAAGTTCAACATCAGATTGTAGAATAGACCAATTTCTTTTAATAATATATTGTATTTTTCCTGAATGCCTATTATACTTCATCACATAACCTAGGTTATGTCTGGTGGACATCTTATCCACATTAGGAGCTATTTGGTAATTACTTCTGTTCAGATAAGGTCTAGCTGAGTAGCAACATTCAGATTAGACATAATCAGCATTCCATTCTAACATATCTTTATCATAGCCCCTTTGAGTCTTTAATTATGTTTCTAATCTCACATGTTAAACCATCTTCTGTAGTATTAAGTCGACTTGCTCATAAAAATTGACTCTTCACAACACCCTTATAAACATATCTAGGGTGCATACTTGCATTATGCCAGTATCTTGTAGTTTGCAATGCTTTCCTATGTATAAAGGTTTGTATCTCACTATTAACTTTAAGTAGTCTCACATCCAAGAAATTCACTTCACTAGCTGAGAAATGTACGTCAAAACAAAGAAAGTCCATGAAGGTACTTAACAAACAGCTCAAAGCTATGGCTAGTACCTGTCCACAACAACATGACATCATCTACAAAGTGCTGATAAAATATAAGCTTGTGATGTTTAAATCCATTCAACTCCATATCAAAAATGTGCAGCTCTTCCCATTTGGCTAGAACAATACTGGCATATCTATTAGCTACTGGGGTGCCCATAGCTACACCTAATACTTGATGATATAGGTTTTCATTAAATGTGAAAACATTGTTCTATAAAACAAGCTCTAGCAAACAACATATAAGTGAGATCTTCTGAGATGTAAAGTTACTATGTCTGACCAAAAAGTCCCTTACAAACTGTGTCCTCACATCATTAGGGATCATAGTGAAAAGGGACTTAATGTCCATGGTTACAAAGGAAGTTTCCACTGTTTGATTTCTATCTAAAAAGACTCCTAAAGCATCTTCATGATTTTATTTTTATTTATTTATTTTATTTTATTTTACATTTGTTAACCGGGGGTGTCTGACTGAGTCGAAAAGGCCCTTTTTCAGCAGAAGTCTGGGGAGAAAAGCTCCACAAAGAAAAATTACAGATACATTTAGTTATTTAGACATGATCAGTATACACACAAATTACAAAAAGACATGTTTTTACAGTGGTATGCGGCATATCAACAGTTACAGTGGAGAGATCACACAAAAAAATATTAATTTAAAAATAAAGGTAATTAATAGATTTGTGATGTACAGTTGAAATTTGGAACATAGGTGGAATACATACATAGTACACAGATACAGTACATACATTGTAGAATAGCCAGTGTTTGTGAGTAAGACTGAATATTATTATCAAGTACTCTAGATTTAGTATGTATACCTTATCCGGTTTCACTAGCCTGGGGATCAATCATGGCACTGCCAACTTTGCTTGAGATGTTGCCTGATGAGGCTTTGGATGATGTGTATTGAATGCTAGTAGGGACAGAGTTCCATTTTTTAGCAACTGAACTACTATATAGCGAATCTCCAAAGCTATTGTAGCTGTTGGTGACTTCTAGTAGTAGTTTGCTTGATGATCTAAGAGGCCTTTGCATGATAGCTTCATCTCCCAATGCATATCCAATCTCTTGAATGAACTACCTGGTCATATTAAACACAGTGAAGCCTCACAAACCTTATGGTGAACTTTGATAACTGGATGGGTAGCCACAATATTTTCAGCAGGGCTATCACATGTTGATCTCCCTGACAAGTATCTGACTCATTTGTTATAGCCTCACACAACTGCAGTCACAATGAGTGAAAGCATTTGAATGTGAAGAGCATCTGGAGAAAAGAAAATCATACAAAAATATTTTGCACTGAACCCCTCGATATGGGATCTGTATTCTCCCCACAACTGCTAATTATGTATACCAAATCTGAGGCCACACAATCATTGGGTGCCAGTTCAACCTTCTGGGGAAAAGGCATCCAATCGCATATTAGTAATTATACAAACAAGCCAAGCTCCCACGTGTTGCTGTCTTGGAAGCAGGAGGTGCCATATGAGTGTTGGTACTGGCAAGGCCTAGTAGTCCTTGGACTGATGTGCATTATACATCCTTTGATTCTGTCATTTGGTAACTGGAAGATACATCTTTAGAAAATGACATTTTTTATTAGTAATTTGTTACAGTTTTAGTCTCATTTCTGTGTATCTGATGCCATCAGCAAAGCCATTTCTTTGGCTTATTCTTCTGACTTTCCACAGCTGGTATACATTTTCCTGCTATGGAGAATTTTACTAAGTATTTCTTTTTTTTTTTTTTCCTGAATGTATCAGTCTCAGTATTGTATTCATTATATGGATTATATTTCACGCTAGTATTCTGCTATGTGTATTTCCATGAAGGCCTTTAGCATTCATTTGTCATTTCTGGAAGTCTGCAGCTTTTCATTTATTAAGAAGGGGTTCAGGACATACATCCAACAAGCACTGAACATGTTTTGTTTATTTCTCACCCACTTAAGTAATGCCCCCCTCTTTAACAGCTGACATTTTATTACTTTCTATTGCTTCCCTAGAGACCCCCAGGAGTAAGAATGTATTTTTTATTATGTGACTGCTTCTTTCAGGGTTAGATCTCTATATATCAGTCTCTAACGTCTGCCACCACTTTATTTCTTGTAGTATTCGGGCTGGTAATGTTGTTGTTGTACTGTAGGGGCGCTGTGGGGATTGCAATAGGTAATGTTGGTTCTGTATTCTTGGGTAACTTGTTGTTTCCGGTGTATGGATGACTTGCAGAAGTGTAAGCACGTAGCATGGGTGCGCACCTGGAGGCTCTTAATAAAGAAAGGCCTTACAACTCCAGAAACTGTGTGGTCTCCTTCTTTACCAGGATGTAACATATTGGCGACGAGAGGATGGGATGCCTCCGAGTCCGCTGCGAGTAAACCGGTGGGCTGCAGTTTATGTCGGACGACGAAGAGACGGGGCCTGCTGGAGAGATGTCTGGTTCCATGTTGGGGTCACTGGTTGCATACGACTGTCAGACACAGACCTGGGAGGAGTATTGTGAAGTGTTGGAACATTTTTTTGTGGCAAACCAGATAATGGAAGCGGGTCGGAAGCGAGCCATATTGCTGAGCTCGGTGGGCAGTAAGACGTACAGTCTGATGAGGAACTTATTGAGTCCTGATAAACCGGGGGACAAATCGTTCACAGAGTTGACGAGTTTGCTTCAGTCGCATTATAACCCGAAGCCGAGTGCCATAGTCCAGAGGTTCAAGTTAAATTCCAGGACTAGGAGGGCCAATGAAACGGTAATGGAGTATGTCGCAGTGTTGAGGGAATTGGCGCAACATTGTGATTATGGGGACAGACTGACAGAAATGCTACGAGATAGGCTCGTGTGTGGAATTGCAGATGACCGCATACAACGCAGATTGTTAGCGGAGCATGAGTTGTCGTTTGAAAAGGCCTTGAAGTTGGCACAGGCCATAGAGACAGCGAATAAAGACATTCGTGATTTACAGCCAAGAACCATTGAAGGGGTGGGGAGCAGGAGTGCTACCCCGCTGCCAGTGCATAAGGTGGTCATGGAGCATAAACCACAAGGGAAGTCTGGTCAGTATGCTTGTTACAGGTGTGGAGGTGAACATCTGTCACGGAACTGTCGTTTTTTAAACGAAAAATGCCATGCTTGTGGAAAAAAGGGCCATGTAAAAAAAATGTGCCGCTCAACGCCCTCTCGGGACCAGCCGAGAAATGGGAAGGAAAAGAGCAGTACAATGGACAGAAAGGGAAACCGGAAAATAAAACGGCAGTATGCACACCACATGCGTGAAAGTACAGATCAACAAACCAGGGAAGCCGAGGAAGTGTTTACAATGTTTAACATGAAAGAGGCCAGGTGGGAAAGAGTTGATCCCATTAAAACCCAGTTGGACTTAAATGGTAAAATGGTGCAGTTTGAAGTGGATACGGGGTGTAGTGTGACAGTTCTGTCAAAGGCTGAGTATGGGAAGTTATGGCCCAGAGAAGCTCCGAAGCTGCAGGACTGTTCAGTGACTTTGAGAACATATACCGGTGAAATAGTTCCCACAGTGGGGATGGTGAAAGTGACTGTGAAATATAAAGACCAAGCCAAACAGTTGCCAGTCATGGTGGTAGCAGGTAAGGGACCAAACCTGCTAGGCCGGGCGTGGTTGAAGGAGCTGGATATGGACTGCCTACAGCTCCATAAAGTAGAACAGCAGGGCCTGACCTTGCAAGAGGTGCTGGAGAACAATGAAGAAGTGTTCAAAGAGGAACTGGGGACCTGGAGGGGTCCACCAGCAAAAATACACGTTAAAGAAAACGTAACGCCAAGATTTTACAAGCCCCGACCTGTACCATATGCGATGAAGAAGAAGGTTGAAATTGAGTTGGAGAGACTCACTAAGCAAGGTATAATTGAACCAGTAAAGTTTGCGGAATGGGCCGCACCAATTGTTCCCGTGTTAAAGCCGGATGGTACTGTACGCATATGTGGTGACTATAAGTTAACAGTGAACCAAGTCTCGAAGTTGGAGCAGTATCCCTTGCCAAAGGTGGAGGATGTGTTTGAAAAGCTGTCGGGAGGTGAAAGGTTTAGTAAACTGGACCTCAGTCAGGCATATCAACAAGTAGTGCTGGAAGAAGGGTCAAAGGCGTATGTCACCCTTAACACACACAAAGGTTTGTTCCAAGTCAATCGTTTACCTTTTGGGGTTTCCTCGAGTCCAGCTATATTCCAGAGAATAATGGAGGGACTGGTGGCAGGAATTCCGAAGGTGGCTGTGTATTTAGACGACATTCTGTTGATGGGTAGGAACATTCGAGAGCATTTGGAGACGCTGAATGAGGTGCTGAGACGACTGCGAGAGGCAGGGCTGAGGGTGAAGTGGAGTAAATGCGCTTTCATGGTAAAGGAAGCAGAGTTCCTAGGTTACAAGGTGGATGCATCAGGCCTACACCCCCTGCCAAACAAGGTGGAAGCCATTCAACAGGCGCCAGCACCCACAAATGTTACAGAACTGAAAGCTTATTTAGGCTTACTCAACTATTATAACAGGTTCCTGCCAAATCTGTCTACACTGTTAGCTCCTTTACATAAGCTATTAAGGAAGGAGGCTCAGTGGTCGTGGCAAGAGGAACAGGACAGAGCGTTTGAACAGTCAAAGGAACTAATGCAGTCTTCAGAGGTATTGGTGCACTACGATAGTCACAGGGACTTAATTTTGTCATGTGATGCCTCACCTTATGGGTTAGGGGCTGTGTTGGCACACCGGATGCCAGATGGACAAGAAAGACCCATTGGGTTCATGTCACGAACTTTAACACCAGCGGAGTCAAACTATTCCCAGCTAGATAAAGAGGGTTTGGCTGTCATGTTTGGAATTAAACGGTTTCACAAATACCTTTATGGAAGGAGGTTTACTATTTGCACCAATCATAAGCCTTTGTTGTCACTGTTCAACGAGATGAAGGCAGTGCCGCAGATGGTTTCTCCCCGCATTCAGAGATGGGCTGTAACATTGAGAGCTTATGAATACGAGATTGTTTATAAGCCCGGGAAACACCATAGTAATGCGGATGCGCTAAGTCGTCTGCCGATACCAGGGCATCTTCAAGAACAGGAAGCGGAGGACCGAGTTTTGATGATGGAGGACATCACGTTGGTGTCTGCCAGGGAACTGAGTGTATGGACACGCAAAGACCCGGTGCTAGCTAGAGTGTTTCAGTGGGTCCAGCAAGGCTGGCCAGTCCAACAAACGGATCCAGTTTTTCGGCCTTATGAGGTGAGGAAAACAGAGCTGAGTGTGCAAGCTGGATGCGTATTGTGGGGGGCAAGAGTGATAGTTCCGTCCCCAGGAAGAGGGGCACTTTTACAGCAGTTGCACCAAGGTCATGTGGGCATCACACGAATGAAGGCCTTAGCCCGAAGTTATTTCTGGTGGCCCAAGTTGGACCACGATATTGAAGTCATTGTGAATGAGTGTAAAATATGTCAACAACATCGCAACTTGCCTGTGGCGGCGCCACTACATCCATGGGAGTGGCCGAGTAGACCTTGGCAGAGACTTCATATAGATTATGCAGGACCTTTTATGGGGGCCATGTTTTTGATAATCATGGATGCTCATTCTAAATGGATGGATGCCTATCCAGTCAAAACACCCACTTCCCTCGTTACCATTGAATGCTTGAGGAAGAGTTTCAGTAGCCAAGGACTACCAGAGACTATTGTATCCGATAATGCTTCATGCTTCACGAGTGAAGAGTTCAAGGGTTTTCTGAGGAAAAATGGCATCGTACACATCACATCAGCACCATACCATGCATCTTCAAACGGTTGTGCTGAGAGGGCTGTCCAAACTTTTAAAGCAATGATGAAAAAGTCCGGAGAAGGAAGTATAGCAGCAAAAGTGTCAAGGGTGTTATTCAACTACCGTATCATACCCCAGTCTACCACGGGTTTGTCACCTGCCGAGATGTTGCAAGGACGGAGATTAAAATCCACGCTGGATCTGGTGTATCCAAACGTCCGAGCTAAGGTAGAGGGGACCCAGTGGAGGCAAAAAGAATGTCATGATCGACGACGGAGAGAGAGAAGTTTTCTGGAAGGAGATGCAGTGATGACGCGAAATTTTAGTTATGGACCTAAATGGATTCCAGGGGTCATTGTCAAGAGTACAGGTCCATTATCGTACCAGGTGAGGTTGAATGGAGATTTCTTGGTGAGGAGACATGTAGACCAGATTCTGCGGGATGAACAGAAGAAGGACTCCATGGAACTGCCAGCCGCGGACATACCGTTCAGTTCAGAACAAGGGCTCGCAGTGGCCGGAGGATCGCCAATCGAGGGAGACTGCCGGGACGTGGAAGGAGAGGTTCCCGAGGATCCAACCGTTCCAGGGATGGACACACCGATACCTGAAGTGGTAGCTGTGACACCGGAGTCACCTAAGGTGGTACCACTGCGCCGTTCTAAGCGTGTGCTGGTTAAACCTAGTTACTTGAAGGACTATCAATGTTAAAAAAAAAAAAAAAAGTGCATGTATTGATTACATGCTAGATTGTATGGTAACCAGTTAATAACTAGCCCGTTATTTAGAAGTAAGTGACTAAATGCATTGGTTGGAACTTGCTCCCTAGTTTGCTGATGTAAGGGATTATGGCATAGCTTAAAAGGGGAGGGATGTAGTATTCGGGCTGGTAATGTTGTTGTTGTACTGTAGGGGCGCTGTGGGGATTGCAATAGGTAATGTTGGTTCTGTATTCTTGGGTAACTTGTTGTTTCCGGTGTATGGATGACTTGCAGAAGTGTAAGCACGTAGCATGGGTGCGCACCTGGAGGCTCTTAATAAAGAAAGACCTTACAACTCCAGAAACTGTGTGGTCTCCTTCTTTACCAGGATGTAACATTTCTCCACGTACAGGATTATGAGTAGGTCACTGTTTATTTGTTCCCATTTAATGTGTGCTCAAGAAATGATTTCAAGAACTTCAACTCAAGAGCAAAGCTCATGTGTATTTGAAAGCATATAACAAACTGAAGTTATGAGTTGTGACCTAATTATAGTTTTTTTTGTAGTATTTGGAGTCTGACTGCTTTTTGATGCAGGTCTGTTGTATTAGTTGTATTCTAGTTGCTCCGTTTTATTAAGGAGAGACTTTCTTCATTACGGTCAGATTATTTTATTCATATATTACTATTCTGAGCATTCTTCCTGTTCATGGCACCCAAATAATTTCATCTTGAAGTAATGATGTTCTCTGATCTCCCAGTAAGAGCAGGCCTTCAACAAAGCCTGTACAACTCTATTTGCTAGTCACATGGTTCACCCTGCAGAGCTATCCAACATTATTGCTAAGTGCAACTATTATCTTCCAAAGCAACAACTGGAAATCCAATGTTTTTTATGCCTGACTGAATGTACTTTAAGGAAATAAAGTCTTACTGCTGCTTATCTCCATAGCTCATTTTTTAGGTGACAGTAACTAAAACTGTGACATTGTCCAAACTGCTTGTAATGGTGGCCATTATTCTATTGTATTCTATTCTGTTCTATTCCCTTCCAGTATATGGCACAGTGTTTTATTTTTTTCAATTGTTTTTGTTTATCCCTCGCTTTGATATACTTTACTATTATGAAGTAATTGATTTGAAAGGATTGCCTTCAGTGCATGTGACACATGAAGTATTTTAGCTAATGGTGCTGAACATCTATAGCTTCTATCTCAACAAATCCCATCACAATAAGACATGGAATATCCACTAAGTCATGAATGAGCACAGCTTGTACCCCACTCATATGTACATACTTTGTTGCATGTTAAGTGGGCATTTGCTAGGTAGGGAATTTACCCTCATAACTGATCATGCTCCACAACAGTGGATCCACCAACTGAAAGAAGGCAGTATGAAACCGTATAGCTGGGTCTTGTCATTACAGCCATTCAAACTTAAAATGTTAATCACAATGTAGATGGTCTCTCTAGGGCATGTAGACTATCCAAATGGAATGGCCTGATATAATGGTTTCAGATTGGGGAAGGGATCAAATGTAACATTGTGTGGTGGTTTTCACCAGTGAAGTGTATGACTTTCTCTGAAATTTAAGAATTGAACTAGTACTGCATTTAAAACAAATTTTATATATATATATATATATATATATATATATATATATATATATATATATATATATATATGGGTCTACTTTGATTCACTGAAAACTCATTTCATTGAATTTCAATTTACCCTTAAAAAAATCGCTGAAATTTCAAAATACTGAAAACTGATTTCACTGAATGTAAGTACTGTTGGGTAAATAAAACATATATGCCCTTTTCCCCACTGTAGTATGATCCTGGCATTAGTATATATAGTTAGGGGGTATAGGAGGCACAATCCCCACCTACTTAGATTTTATATTTATGAATCTCATTTCACTAAAAGCTAACAATATAAAACCAAAAGTAGGTGGGGGGGGCTACTCCTCTCACCCCCCCCAACTATACATACTAACTCCAGGATTGCATTACAGTGGGGAAAAGGGAATATATGTTTTATTTGCCCAACAGTACTTGCATTCAGTAAAATGTGAGTCAGTGAAATGAGTTTTCAGTGATTTGAGCTTTCAGCGATTTGGTGTGAGTATTTTGAAATTCAATGAAACGAGTTTTCAATGAATCAAAGTAGACCCATGTGTATCATGTGTGCATGTGTGTGTGTGTGTGTGTGTGTGTGTGTGTGTGTGTGTGTGTGTGTGTGTGTGTGTGTGTGTGTATATATATATATATATATACATATACACATACATACATAAATACATACATGGAAAAGAACTGTAAAATATTGATATATGAATTGTATATATGTTCTGTATGTAAACGATATTTCTTTAAGAGGGTTAACTGTGGTTTACAATCAGATTCAGGTGTTAGAAGAGAAATACAGATAAAGAGAGACAGACAGACAGATAGGGAGACAGAGCTATCACTTGTTGATACGGGGGGTAGAGGCCACAACAACTCTTGAGCAGACATGTTTATCAGTCAGATAGTTTTTGAGAGAAAGAAAGAGAAAGAGAGATGTAGAGCATGTTTATCTGGAAAAGACCAGACCAGATATTGTGTTGTTGCACTGTATAAAGCATGTGAAGTTCCTAAAGGTACTTGATGTGTTTTCTGTTAAACAAGCAGATATTAATTTTGTTTTGAAAGATCCAGCTTTTGAGATTAGTTGCGTGAATAAAACTTTTATACAAAGGACACTTTTTGCATTATTTTCCCACAAATTATATCATATCCAGTTATAAAGTTAATAAACAAATATAATATGAAGTAAGACATTGAGATTTATCATCCAAATGAGCAAAAACAGGTTTATATCTTTAATAATAATAAGAAACAGTCATGTTACATTTTGTTTAAACAGAAACATAAATTGATCTCTGTCCGATAACATTCATCTGCTTTTAATAATTAATGCTAGTTAAGAAATTTACATTCTGAATGATGCATCTTTTGACAAAGCTTAATAGTTCAAATCCCTGTAGCTGGCAGATTGGTCTCAGCATTATTGACATTTCAAAAATCAGAATTGGTCTTCCTGAGTGGTTCATAAGGTAACCTAGCCTGCCAGCTGAGCACAGAGCATTATATAAGAGAATTGCTAGTGAGTTTCACCTAGGGTCTTGGGTTTTCTTTAATCTAGCTTTACTTTCGTTTTTGCATTTTTGCACTACACACTTTTATTTGAAGGTGCTGTTTCATCAATGCAGTGCACCTTGAGTTTAGGAAGGTTGCTTATAATAGTCTACGGTATCCCTAGCACAGAGCAAAGAGGATCGTTGCTCTGGGTACAAGGTGTCAGGGGGCTTGATCAGCAGTTCCAAAAAGGGAGGTATTGCAGTGCCATCATTCAGAAGTGAATGCAGATACTGTATTTTCAGTGACTGCTGAAGTGTTTTGTGTGTGGTATTGTAACTGTTTCAAGCCATTTGCTACAGTTTCAAGAGAGGAGGTGAACTACACTAGCTAATAGTTAAGCTAGCTCTGGCACGAATTACAGCACCATGAGGCTATATATTTTTAGGTAGAGTGATTCATTGGATTACCCATAAGTATAAGGACAGGTTTGTTTGTTTGTGTCTTTCGGCTTTTCCCGGTTAGAGGTCGCCACAGCGGAACTCCGGTCCGCTAATGATTGGCAGTAGATTTTTACGTACTGGCTTGCCGGGCCTAACGCACAGCCTTCAACGACGGAATGCCCATTCACGCATGTCGCTACACAGAAGACGCTCTAACTGAGAATCGAACGGGCAATGTCTAACTGTGAGGTGACAGTGCTACCGCAGCACCACCATCGCAGTACATAAGTGTGCAGACATTAATATTCTACCTGCACAGTCAGGTTTATTTAAAAATAAACTGATCAGCAATTAAAGACATAGGTCAGTGGCAAGGTTAAAGAAATGCAATCAAACAACAAAAGAGTAACAGTAAATTGTTATTTAACATTACGTATAAGTATTAGGACAAGTAATGTTGAATAACAATTTACTGTTACTCTTTTGTTGTTTGATTGCATTTCTTTAACCTTGCCACTGACCTATGTCTGTAATTGTTGATCAGTTTATTTTTAAATAAGCCTGATTGTGCAGGTAGAATATTAATGTCTGCACAGGAGGACCACACTTGCAGGAGAGTTTTTAGTTTGTTGATGAATTTTTATGCAGGGTTTTTGGCTACTGATAACAGTACTTTTAATACAGCTTTTATATTAACACATTCCCTCTTATTACAGTGAGACTATGCCATTTATTTCTTCAGAGCTTAATTTGTTGCTCCCCTTGTTGCATATTTTTCAAATTGTGTCTGGAAACTAATTTTATTTAGCTGTTGATGTATCCACTGTATGTTCTTAACTGTTTATTAGTCTTATTGAATTAAGTATATCATTATCTTGATGAATAGGTAGTATTTAATGAACATTTAGAATACCTCAGTAAATCAAAATAGTTCAGTATAATGAATAGCATAAATTACTGTAATGCAGTAAAGTGTATAAGATATGTACTGTTATCGTAATTGTCATTCAGTTGGTGATTAGTGCATATTATCTCATACAGTTGTTAGAAAAAGTTAATAAATCAGCATATCATGGCAGGAAGTGAGTAAACAACTTTCACATAGCGGATAGGGTTTGGAGACAGGGACAAAGCCTATCTGGTCAAAGTCAGCCACATGTAAACCTTGAGTCATCAGCACACAAACATGATATATTGCTATTATAAAAATTATATTTAAAAAAGAAATGTCTTAACTTTTATAAATAATGTTATTGTGTAATGAAAATTCATATTGTTTCCTTATGCTTTAACTAGTCAGAGTTTCTGCAAGTCAGATTCGGATACACCTTTCATAAATAATCTACTGAATTTAAAGTTGCCTGCACAGTGTATATGAATGCTTTTGTTGCCAGTTTCATTTACTTTTCAACTGTCCAGATTTTTGTGGAATGTCCAGATTTTTGCCTAATATTTTTGGTCTGTTCTTCATAAAAATTGCATCTTTCTGGCAAATCATTGAGTACTGAAATCATTAAATAGTACTAAATCATAACAGACATTTGAGTTTCAGACTATATCCTTCAGAAAATATGTAATAATTCAAAACCTGCTATTCTAACCATGTTTTTAAGTTTATAGGAGAAATATTTAAAATCTGTCCCTATGTTTGGGCCTTTGTTCCTTTATTTCTAGCTTTGACTAGATTTCTTGTGCTGAGAGGTTGAGAGGTATATAAAATTATGCCATATTTCGGCAACCAACACCCCTGCAAATCCTTTTGCATTTGATAACTATAAATACATTTTTTATAATACTTGTGGTCACTTGAAGGGGAATTTTTTTTTTTTTTTAGTTGAACATTGATATTTATTTTGAAAGGTTTGTGTGATACAGGAAATGGAAGCTGTGATTTTTGATTATTCAGGATCTGTGATAGTCTTTATTTCAGTGCAGCTACCAACCTGTTTTCTGTGAATAATCCAGGATTACCATGGACATGCTGAATGTTTGGGATAATAATTAGTCCTTATTATTTAATGCTTCATAATATATTAAAGGAAATGTTTTACACTATTCTTAATTAATGCCATTGTATAATTGTATAATATGAACCTTCTGCATTGATATTTCTGTGCTGACCTGAGTCAGCGGAGACAGAACTGAGATGTACCTCGCACTTGCACTTACACTAAAATGCCAATGAATGTCGTGATGATACTGCAGCACATCAAGTCCCTACATTTACAACCACTGTAAATATGCCACAGCAGTGCAATAGGAACAGACTGCTTTTATCTGCAAGACAGACAATTCAAAAGTAAAATAGATCAAATTTTATTTACAAAATTATCCCTGGGATTAAAAATGAATATTACAGAGGGTGATATGATCTGCAGAAAAATGGCAGGTTTTTGCAATCCCAGAAGATGCAATTAAAAGACTTGCTAGCTACAAGGAGGAAAGACCTCGCTGTCAGTTAAATTTGCATCTCACTTAATTCTTGGTAATTACTACTAGTTCTAATCAACATATTCCAGTGGTCTGGTGACCCATGAATCACCTTCATGGCTTAATCTTGTGTGATAGCTGGAAGCAAGTTGGTTTCAGGTATATATCTTGTGAGACAGACTATGGAGAGAGAGGTGTAAAGTTAGAGCCAGTAGATTTCAGCCAGTAGATTTGCTATATCTTCAGCCTCAGTGCAGGTAACATTGTTTCCACTGAGCTCAACTATTTGCTAAGCTATATTCAAATTGTTGAAACCCTACATCATCGAAGACGAGATCATCGAGACGAGAATATCGAAATTCCATTTCAGCGAACCAGCGGAGCAAAGATTTTCCCAGGATAAGTAACCACTTAGCCAAAAAGAAATAAAACCTAAACTGCACCACCCCTAACCCACCCTGGGGATACTTACTTAGTTCGGGATTTTCAGTTTCATTATTCTCCTCTTGATATTATAGTCTTTGATATTGTGGAATAATGGTATTTAGAAGTAGACCCATGGCAGATAGACACTTAAATTACCTAGGCTGTACATTTCACGTTTTTTTTCCATTGGTTTATTTTTTTCTTGATTGATATTTAAATACACATGGAATTTCTGGTAAGGGTCAAGGCCTACAAAAACTACAAGCACTGTTGGTGACTCCCTGTTGGTTATTTTTCCCATGCACCTTCCCATTCTTTAATCTGTTTTTTAAAACTGATGATGTTAAACTTCTCACCCTTAACTGCAAATTGGGTTTGATAAGGTTCTCCCTTTCTACACTGTTGGTTATATCTTGAATTATTTATTTTCCCTTTCTTGTGCTTATTTTGAAAAAAAGTGCATTTTGCCTCTCATTTTCTGTTCTACTGATTTATTTGCTCTGACTTCATTATCTAGCTAACTGTTGGATAAAATGGTGTCTTTCTACACTTTAGCAAGCTCTTTTCTGTGTTTTTAAACGAAGATGACAGTGTATTTCCCATTTAGTGGCAGTGGGTGGTAGTCTGGTATGTATAGTTTGGGGAAACACACTAGAGATTTCTACATGGAGATGTTTTATTGGCTGGATGGCTTATTAATCAGCTTACCTTGATTTTAATGTCTTTATAAACTGAGTGTGCCTTGGCTCATTTTTACAAAGTGAAGTACTTTTATTGAATAATCACACTTTTATAAGCTGTTTAAAGTACACTGCTGCATCTGTATCGTTATGCTTGTTTCTGGTAGCATTGACACTCTTTTACTGTGCTTTTACATTAGGAGGACAAGGATTATTTGTCTAGTGACAGTAGGTGTTTACCTAGTCTATCTGAGTTGGGAAGTACACAAAATGGCACTAAGTGCAGTCATTTTATTGGCCAGAAGGCTCAGTAGTCAGGTTTCTGTATTTCCAGTGGTGGTATAAATTTGGTACATTTGCACAGAGCAGTTTGCTGTGCCAGTGCCCTGTACAGATGCAAACATCTAGAAACCTTGCTTATTTTCATTATACTGTGAAAGTTTACTGTGCTGTTTCCCCAGGACTATTGCTGGACATCTCGTTTGGCATTGGACAATATTGCTGGTAAGGTTAGCTGCAGGTTATACCAAGTAATCACCCTCCCCTCACCTGATTCAAACACTCTCCCCAACTATCCTTTCAAATACACATTAGGACCTGCAACCATGGATGGGCATTCTCCTGCTATCTTGGTGGACATGGGCATCCTGAGACAATGCAACAATTGCCTTATGTACACTGGCAACCACTTAATTCTCAAACAGACAAATATAGTATGTGAGAGAGTAGTTGCAAATTGACAATGAAGGCCAGACTCTCACATACAGACACAAAAAAGCAATAAACAGGTTGTCAGCGACTCACACACATCACTCACCACACCACTTACATGTGGATTACAAACTAAAAACCCTAATTATTGCCCATCTCTGAAGGGCACTTGGGCAAAGAGTTCATGAAGGAACTGACACTAGCCTTTTGAGAGACTTTGGACAATCTATTAGGATGCATTTCCATGCAGCATGTTTCATAGGTTCATAGGTAAATACTAAGCATTCAGTCTGCCAAATATTGTAAGCCCAGCCAATAACATATATTTAAAATTTCCCTCCATCCTCAAAGAAGGCGGCACAAGATAGGCCATGGGAGAGTTTGAGGTCACCCATCCTATTATTTAGGTTTAACTTGAAGGTGGCATGGTTGCTACTCTGCTTGATATGCAGTTTATGTTTGTTCTAGAGGTGGGGGTACATTGGGATATGAACTGATAATACCAATGTGTCTTATTTATCTGTTGATGAATGTTAAATTCTGTTACCCATATATTTGAGGAACTGTTTGTGAAGGAATACAAGGTCAAAGAAGATCAGATCTTTCATGGCTCGAAAGGCTAGACACAGATCCCCATGGAGGAGTCTATAAGAAACTTTGTATAGCTACAGGGCTACCAATCTGTCCTGATAGCTAAGATTTTTTAATCTGTTGATCTTTTTAGTTAGGAACCACTGAGGTCTGTGACATTGAGTGAAATGTTTAGACAAATACATGCCAAAAGGCACATTACATTCAATTATTGGTCTGATGAGATGCAAGTAAAGGGAAATGAAGACTACTTTGGGTCTATAATAGATCCCATTGGAAATTATATGTGACAGTTAGAAGGCTTTCTGCACTTCTGTAAGGATAGGATGGTCAAAAGATAAGGAATTATTAACAAGACCAACTACATCTCTTACAAAAAAAGTATGTTTGTTGGGATGTGTCACGTAAAGGGTATGTGAACATATTTTGTTTACCAAAATAAACCATGCTGTATTTTACACCGCCGATAAGCAACTGACCGTGACTTTCTCCTTACTCAGCCTGGTAAGAGGGACATCAGTGTGTCTCACAATGAAGTCTCCAATGACCAGAATTTTGGATTGTGTAGTGTTTTTCCTTATGGGCTTAGAAATAAAGGCTCCATGTGATGCGGCTGTATGTGTTGATGTGGGTGCATTCAGGGCTGCTGACGGTACTTCTTATGTGTACTTCATCCAGGAGTTCTTTGGGGTTTAGCAAGGTTACATTTAAGTGTGTCAGTGTATGATGGTCTATGTGTCTACTTTGAATTGTGTGTGATGGGTGCAGCCTGTCTGCTGCTGACAACTTTATTGACATTAGAAGTGCCTTTATGTGAGAGCTTTGCCTCCAGTGGCATTGTGCAAGTACATCTCTCACATACCAAATCAGTTTGTTGGAGAATCAACTGGTTGTCAGTAAACATAAAGCAATTTTTACATTGTCTTAGGATGCCCATATTCACCAGGCTGGTAACAGAAATAGTGGAAATGTTCATATTCATGGCTAAACACCCTTTTTTTAATTGATTGGACAGTTGTATTGAGAATATAAAACAATGTCAGGAGTATCCAGTTTGCAACTCTGAGGCCAGCGCTTCTCACTGCAACCTAGTTGTGCTGTGTGCAACTAGGTATTGGTGAAATTTCAATGGTGTCTTTACATGAAAAATGTCAACTCAAGGTGACTGCGTCTATTCAGGACACTGCCAAACACTTGAGAGGAAGCTAATAAGTACACCATAATGATTTATGGATGAAGTATTTAGACAGATATTCTGAAGTTCAGTTAGACACCAGGAAATCAAGCAATATTTACTGAAAAGAAAGAATTAGCTCATCAAGAATGATGAAAAGATGGGAGTCTCCTGAATGCCTACTGCTGGCTACTACTAGTGCTGGCCTCACCACAGCTTCACACTGATGGCATATAGTGCTTCTTTGCTTTTTCTCTCTTCAGTGGCAAAACAATATCACCAGTCCCAAGATGAGAAGCAGGCCACAGGCTCTTTGGTGAAGCACAGTGTTGTCCCAGATGCAAGAGTCTGAAGATTTGTTATAGCCTTTCCCTGGTAGATGTCATGAATAGCAACCAGACCAATCAGGAATGTCAAACACAGACACTCACTGCTCAAACAGAAACAGTCAGAAATCAATGCACTCTGCTCCTCCTCTCATCAGGAGCAAATGATAAGCACAAATTCCAAGCTGGTAACTTTTATGCAGTTATTAAGGCTTTCTGGTGATCAGCAGTTTCCAAGAAGTAAAGTGCCTATGCTGTTGCTCTCACCAGAAGCAAAACATGAGCAGTAATCCCAAGAAGACCACTGAGAGGCAGAATATGGGCTCCCCAGTAATTGGTGGTCGTGGAGTAAATGTTGCAGATTTTAATGGTAAAATGGAAAAAAGGTTTAATATCCTAAGAGCTGCAGTGTGCACTAAGCAATTAGATATGAAAGGGGTTAACTTAAGCATTAGCTATCTAAGTGGAGAGTCACTAATTTTAAAAGAGCAATATAGATTGGAAGGGGATGGGCACTTTGTATTCTGGCTCTATGGAATGCAGAGGGGTGGCCAATAAATTTAAATAGCTCAAGGGGAGTGATTTCACAAAATGATAATTTTGTGCTTATTCACAATAATCAGTTAAAGATGAGAGGGTAGGAGATATGTGTTCAAATAAAAATAAGGTGCAGGTAACTTAAAAGACAGTTGAGTTTAAAAGCACAGCAGGAGCAGGGTGGGAGCATGGGGAAAAAACTTAATTTCCCTCATAGGAAGTTGTGGCAGAGTCTGAGTGAGCTTTGCCAGAAAAGCTTTCAAATGTTTTATTTTACCTCTTAAATGGAAAGTTTAGCTCCTAGCTCCACCCTCTGTTTACAGGTAATTAACTATAATTGACCTGTTCTAATTTCTGTGCGACTCACAAGAGATACAGCTGTGGTTTCTTTCCTAGTTTAAATATGCATTTAAAAGCAGAATACAAGTAAAACACAGTGTAAAGAAAATAAATCACAATATACAAAACAGAAGAAGGCAATTAAGCAGTACAAAATACAAAAAAGCAAAAGTAAACTAACCTTTCCCTCACGGCACGTTGTGGCAGAGTCTGGATGAGCTTTTCCAGAAAAACTTTCAAATGCTTTATTTTTACCCCTTAAATGGAAAGTTTAGTTCCTAGCTCCACCCTCAGTTCACAGGTAATTAACCTTAATAAACCTATTCTAATTTCTGTGTGACTCATCAGACAGACAAGTATGATTCCTTTCCTAGTTTAAATATGCAATTAAAAGCAGAATAAAAGTAAAACACAGTATATAGAAAATAAGTCACAATATGAAAAACAGAAGAAGTCAATTAAATAATACAAATAGAAGAAAGCAAAAACAAATTAACCTTTCCCTCACAGCAAGTTGTGGCAGATTCTGGGTGAGCTTTTCCAGAAAAGCTTTCAAATGCTTTATTTTTACCCCTTAAATGGAAAGTTTAGTTCCTAGCTCCACCCACAGTTCACAGGTAATTAACCTTAATAAAATTATTCTAATTTCTGTGTGACTCACCAGACAAACAAGTATGATCCCTTTCCTGGTTTAAATATGCAATTAAAAGCAGAATACAATTAAAACACAGTGTATAGAAAATAAGTCACAATATACAAAACAGAAAAAGGCAATTAAGTGATACAAAATAGAAGAAAGCAAAAACAAATTAACCTTTACCTCACAACAAGTTTTGGCAGAATCTGGGTAAGTTTTTCCAGTAAAGCCTCTGCCAGGATCAACCACATTACGCATGCACTCAGGCCATTGGACCACAGGTACTAGTATGACACCGTCATAGTCCATAGGGGTGTAGATGACTTGAGAAGTACCTCCCTAAACTATATAATGAGAGACATCATGGAGTTCTTGGAATATATGTCCCATGTGATTATGAGAATAGCATTAAGCAGCATTTTACCTTCTCAAGGATGATTCCACAGTAAGAACAAAAGATAACTGACTTTAATAATTGGCTCAGTTTCTGGTTTCATTCTAATGGGATGCAATATTTGCCACCATGGAGATGATAAACAGGCCATGCTGCTTTGCCAGGGATGGTCTGCACCTCTCCCCCTCTAGGCTTTTGAATTTTAGCTAAAACATTGTCCTACCCCATAGTGCCTTTTTAAGTCCATGCTAAAATGAAAGTACTTTCAACACAGCAAATCAAAACCAAGAAAATCTAAAGGTGTTACTGCTCTGTGCTAGAAGTCTAAACAAAAACCTCCACTCTGTAGATGTTTTCTTCACCCTAGAGAATGCTGACATCTGTGTGGTCACTGAGATATGGTTTAAAGCCGAAGAGAGCACACAACAGTCCAAGGTTATAATGCCTTCCCCACATTTAGACCAGCTACTACACAGACAAGGACTAAAGCTGGAGGTCTCTCAATTTACTTCAAAAATAAATACACCTCAAAACTGGTCAACTTGGGCAATGCACTTGAGCTTCTCCATGTTCAAATCACCAAAGCCAAAATCCCATACTACTACCTTGCAAGCCATAGGTCCCCCCATGACCCAAGAAACCTATACCATGTGCTTAAACTTATTTGAAACATTTACCATATTGGTTGGTGGCTTTAATTACCACACTATTAACTGAGAATCATGTATGACATCAAATGTGCAGGCACAGAGATTCCTGGATTTTTAAGCACAAACTCCCTTGACCAGATTGTTAATACACTGACCATACTGGATCTGGTTCTGTCTAATATGGGAGACTGTTACACACCCCCTAGTGTAAAGTTTTCACTTTTAAGGTCAGACAACAAAATGGTCTCTTTTGAAGTAAAAATAAAACCTGGAATCCCAGCTAACCCTGGAATATTCAGGAATTACTCTAAGGTTAACTTCCTACTATTAAGTGCTAACCTGGCAAAATGTAAAGTCCCTATAAACCCTGAGAATACTGCTGCTTACACAGAACTGTTCACAGAAACCCTATACAAACATGTTAATAGTTGCATAGAGGCAACTGTACCCACCTGAAAGAAGTACAGAACTAACTCAAAAAGCATGCTACCCTGGTGAAATCACAACATCAGTAGGCTGTATAACAGAAGGAAGAAAATCATGGCAAAAATTAGGAGGAGCAGCACCAGCAGGACAAAAGCACTGTCATCAAATTAAACAAACAACTCGGAGGACAAATAAAGTCTACCAAAGCCAGATTTGAGGTACAGGCCAAAGACAACTACAAGGCATTCTTTAGCTATGTCTGAAACCTCTAAGGCATTACACATTTGTGTCTGGAGCTCATTGTTAATGAAGCCACCTATACTGAGCCAAAAGATATAGCAAACCTACTGGCAGACAAATTCAACTCCAACTTTAACCCTTTCTCCCCTCCAACTTTCCATCAGGAAATGCCAACAAATATAACTTCCCCTGCTATCACTAGAGAATATGTCCTTAATGCTGTCTGCAAGGCAAGAACACTGCATTAGTGGGCCCCGACAATATCTCAGGATGCTTTCTAAATAGCACAAAACAGGACCTATCAGGCCTTCTGAAATTGCTATTAAACTTTAACCTCAAACAGGCTTTGTGTCTCTTGAATGGAGAACAGCAACAGTCATCCCTTTGCACAAAGGTGGGCCATCTACAGACCCTGGAAACTAAAGATCCATAAGTCTCACTAGTCTCATGTACAAATCCATGAAAATGATCAATAATGACATGGAAAACCTTGAGACACTGGACCCAACCAAATTTGTTTTTCTCAAGGCAGGTCATGCCTACTCAACCTGGTGGACTTCCTTGAGAAGTTCACCAAAGCAATGGATGAAGGCAAAATGGTTCACACTGCCTACCTTGACCTGGTCAAGGCAATTGACAAAATACTCCATGCAGGCATCATTGACAAACTCAAGAGGTTAGGTACAAACCCTTATATCACCTGTTGAATAGCCTGCTGACTCACAGGATCCAGGAAGTTAGAATTGGAGAGTCCATCCCTACAAAGAGGTCAATCACAAGCAGGGTCCCTCAGGGATCCATCCTGGGACCACTCCTTGTTGGAATTTTCTTCTCTGAAGTCAGGGCCAATGTCAATAGCCTTTGGCTGACTAAATTTGCAGATGACTGCAAATTAGGAGCTGTCATTGAATCCCCCACTGACATAAATGTTCACTAGGAAGGGCTAACACAGACAAATAACTGGTGTCACAGCCATGGACTAAAACTAAATACCAAGAAATGCATAACAGTATCCTTTGGTAAGTCATCCACCCCTAGTAACTATCATATTGACAACACACCCCTAAGAGTTGACCCAGTAGTCAGGGGGTTGGGGACACATACAGACAGTAATCTAGACTTTGATCATCACATGTCTACAGTAATGAGGAAATCATTCTATGATGTGCAACTTATAAACAAAGGTATGCCATCTAGATCCAAGGAAATCATTGTTCCACTATATTCAGCATTCAACAGACTTTTCATTGAGTACAGTGCCTCCTTTGGCATGTACCTAACTAGACATATCCAACAATTGGAACGTTCACAGAGATTCCTCACAAATATAATACACAGGGTAAGTAACATGTTGTATTCAGACCTCCTCAAGGCCCTATCCCTGTATTCTGTCTCCTACAGGCTATTGAGTGGAAATCTATGTCTGGCACACAAGGCATTCTCAGACCCCACTTTGATGAATCTCCTGTATAACCGCAAAAAAAAAAAAAAAACAGTACCAAACTTACCTATTCTAAAGACTTAAACCTTGCCTGTGATATAAACAGGACCTGCCGGAGAGACATGTGTATATCTCAGAGACTTCCCCTTCCCTGCAACAGGCTCCCCATCCATGTGAATCCATGGACCCTACTAAAACAATTAAGAGCTGATGACAGTATATGGATCATGAAGCCTGACAAAGGCAGAGGTGCTGTGGTCATGAGTTCTGTAATATATGAGGGTAAAATGCTGAACCTTCTAGGGGATATTGATACATATAGGAGGGTATCAAAAAATGAAATTAACATCGCTTACCAAAAGATTGACATGGCCCTTTACGATTTTCTTATGGATGGGCTGATAAGCAATGAGACATACCAGTATTTAAGTAATGATAGACCTAGGATTCCTAATATTTTTGTAATCCCGAAAGTTCACAAAGACCCCCCCCCCGGACACCCCATTAAGGCCAATTGTTTCTGCGGAGGGATCCAAGACTGCACCTCTAGCAAAATACCTAGACATTAAGCTTAAATCTCATGGGCAGAACAATAAACAAATATTAAAGGATTCATGGGAATTTTTACGGAAAATTGATTTGGAATTGGATTATCAACAGGTCTTTTTTGTCACTATTGACATCAAGGACCTTTTTTCTGTAATCCCTCATTCTAAGGGGTTGGAATTGTTTTTGATGGAGGATGTCCAGATTCCTAACAATGACTTGCATATTATTTTGGGGCTTATGGGTTTAGTGCTCAAAAAAATTTTCTTTATTTCAGTGGGGAATTTTTTCACCAAATAAAAGGAGTTGCGATGGGGGCGAATTGCGCCCCCACCTATGCCAATATTGTCTTGGCTTGGTGGGAAAAAAGTTTATATTCTCCAATCTGAATTTAGGCATTGTTGGACCAAATATGTCAGATTTTTAGATGATATTTGTATTTGCTGGATTGAGACGGAAGCTAAGTTAGTTGCATTTTTGAAATATTTGGACACTATGACTGATTTTTTAAAATTTACACATACCATCCCTATAGATTTTGTACACTTCCTAGATGTTATGCTAGAAAAGACAGTGAATGGTAGTGTCAAGTCTAAGGTCTATAGGAAAAATACGTATTCTAATTCTTACTTGCACTTTATGAGTGCGCATCCCCAGTTTCAGAAAAAGGATATAGTTAAGGGCCAATTTATTCATGCTTCAAGAATGACTTCATGTGACAAGGATTTTAGAGAGGAATGTGAATTTTTACATCGGCTATTCCTAGAGAGGGGTTACCCTGAAGAACTAATTAATAATATCAAATGTGAAGTAGTAGCAAGTAGAAGAGAAAAATGTGGCCTGTCCTGGGAGATGGCAGAATTAATGTGATGCAGCAAAATATAGTGAGGGTAGCAAATTACAATGCTAGTAGAGCCTTTATTACAGAATTTAATGTGAACATTTTAGGTCTTAATAAAATTGTGAAAAACGAATGGGAAAGATTTATGGGATTTACAGACTTGCCATTTTCAGAAAAAGGTCCCCTCAAGTTTGTATATAAAACGGGTAAAAATTTGAAGAATTTTTTGGAAGCTAATTGAGTGGACAATAATAGTAATAGACGTAAAGGGACATACAAATGTGGGGGTGTCAACAATGAAAATATGTGTCTAATAAGGACAGTCTTGTATTGACAAGTTGGGGTAGAACACTTTGGAGTT
This sequence comes from Protopterus annectens, assembly GCF_019279795.1. Lineage (NCBI taxonomy): Eukaryota > Metazoa > Chordata > Ceratodontiformes > Protopteridae > Protopterus > Protopterus annectens. The sequence goes on from NC_056749.1 coordinate 375,872,245, forward strand.
TTAAGCATTATAATTGTAATCATGAGAGGGTGGTTTATTTGGTGATGTTTTGCCAGTGTGCCTCATTTTATGTAGGCAAAATGGAGCACAAACTAAAGAGACAGATTTATGAACATATATATGATATTAAAAACAAGAACAAGACCAACGTCCTTTTTAAGCACACAGTTTTATGTAGACAGGCCAGGTTTAGTTTCTTTGTCCTTGAAAGTGTCCCCTTGGATATTAGGGTGGGACCCTGGGAGACCTGCCTTGAGTACATGTAAGAGAGAAATGTACTGGCAGGGATTTTGGATGCAGGGAAACAGCCTGGGCTTAATGGATAATATTTCCGTTTTACCCTTACTAAAATTAAGATCTGCCAGGCTTTAAATGTAGGGTAAAATAGCATATTATTTTTTTCTTTTTATACCCATGGCCCAGTCTGTATTAGTATTATTTTTTGATAGAATTTCTCTCACCAGAAATATTTTAATGTCTGGCCAGTAGATGGCGCCAATATTATTACATTTATTGTATACCCTTATACATATGTATTGAAGTTCCTTCACAGTATGAGGTTTTATGATGAATTTATTTTAAATTGAATATATTTATAAGAGAATTTTTATGGGTGAATTTTTGACAGCATATAATAGGATTGTATTTATACTCGTTTTTGTTTTTGCATTGTCCTTATCTATGAATATACATGTGTCTAAAAACAGAGTTGAGTAATTTTAAAAAAAAAGTCCTTCTTTAAGTGAACATCATAATGATTGTTTTAATTAGGAGGGAAACCTGATTGGTTTGCTAATTTAAGTTAGTATATGTAAGAGCAGTGATTTTATTGTGTGTGTGTTATTGTCTAAAGAAGTCTGCTGTAGTAGACACAAACGTGTAAGAAATTGTAGCATTAATAAAGTAATTTACATGCTGTAGGAGTCTTTCCATTTCACCTTGTTGGTTTTTAATTCAGGAATTTGGCTTAGCTAAGTGGCTCTTTTTGCAAATGCAGCTTAGTACTGTTGCACACTGAAGAAGAAGAAAGTACTTTATCAGTGTCTTTCACTAGAGAAGGCCAAAATACTAGTCCTCTCACCCTTCTTTTGGTAGAATCAGAACTTGGTGGCCACGATATAAAATCTGGATGTATTCATGTTGTAAGGAGGTAGGAACAACAACTTTTGGATCTTTGAAAATGATACCATCTTCCTTTAACATCTCATCTCTGTATGGAAAGTAAGGTTGTACTTCTGGTGGTACACAGGATTGCTTTGACGGCCATCCTACATTGATGAAGTGGTTGAGCTTTTGCAAAATTGGATCAGTCTTTGTATGATCTTTCAGCTTATCCAGTCTCATGGTAGAAAAATTATGCACCTCCATGATATCAAAGTCAAAATTCTCTGCATCAAGCTGTTCCGTGGTATTTCTGGGTGATCTGAATAAGGTATCAGCCAGATAAAGAAGTTTACCCCTTGTATAGACCATTTTGAAATTATACTTTTGCAATTTGAGCATCATTCTTTGTAGTCTTGCTGGAGCAAAATGCATAGGCTTCTTTAAAACAGTGACTAGAGGTTGAGGGTCAGTCTCTATCTGGATTGCTCGGCCATGAATATAATCATGGAACGTCAAACATGCAAACACAATTGCCAAACGTTCCTTCTCAATTTGAGCATACTGCATCTCAGTTTGGATAAGAGTTCTAGATGCATAAGCAACAGGTCTGTCATCTTGAAGAATAACTGCATCAAGACCGAACTTTGAAGCATCACAGGAAAGAACTACTGGCTTGAAGGCATCATAGTATCATAATGTAGGTGGGTTAGCAGTTTGCTGTTTGAGGTTATCAAATGCTCTCTGGTGTTGTTCTAACCATGACCTGGCAACATTTTTGCACGTCAACTCTCTTAAAGGTGCTGATAACTCACTAAAGTCAGGGATAAATTTGCTCAAATAGTCAACCATACCAAGAAAATGCTGTAAAGCTTGGACATTGTCTGGTGCTGGCATCTCACGAATGGCTGCTTGCTTGGAAGGATCTGGTTGTAAGCATATACTGGTAAATAAATTACCTACATAAGTAACTTCTGGTAGTCTGAATTTGCATTTCAGAGGATTAAGCTTTAAATTCACTTCACATGCTCTGTCCAGAACTTTCCTGAGGTTTCTGTCATGCTCTGCTTCACCATTACCTCCAACCAGTAAATCATCAACTATTATTGCACACAGGTAACCTGAAAAAAATTGCACCATTGCACACTGAAAGACTTCATTGGCAGAATTTATTCCAAAAGGCATCCTGAGGAATCTGTATCTACCAAATGGGTTACTGAATGTAGTCAGTAGTGAAGATTTGTGATCAACTATTACTTGCCAAAATGAACTCTTTGCATCTAAGACAGGAAAAAGCAGTAGCATTTGGCATGAGGGTTGCAATCTCCTCAGCTGTACCCATAGGATGATAAGGTCTATTTAATGCCTTGTTCAAGTCAGTTGGGTCAATGCATATTCTAATTTCATCTGAATTTTTCTTAGCAGCTACCATGGAAGATACCCACTTAGTTGGTTCTGTGACTGGACAAATTGCACCTTGCTGCACCATTTTGTCTAACTGGACATTGACTTTGCCCTGCATAGCTATTGGAACTCTTCTTGCTGGTCTGACCACTGGACTAACCTCTGGGTCTGCTTTTATGAAGTACACAACTGGAAGTTTACCTAGCTTGTCATCAAAGACATCAGCATTCTCTTGAGGAAATACTATCACTGAAGCTGGAACTGGGATATGTGCTTACATGATTTACTTCTTTGGTAAAAGAAAGCAGTTTCATTCTCAAACTGTCTCTGAGACCTAATAATGACTGCACAGGTCTTCGGACTACATAAAATTGCAAGCTATAATGGTTCCCAGCAAAACAGCATGAAAGCACACAGGTTTGAATCTCTTCACCTCCATAACAATAAGCTTCACACAATTGCCCAAATTAAGTTGCTCACCAGCCCTCACTTTAGCAAATGTTTCTACTAACATTACATTACACTTTGAACCAGTGTCTACTTTGAGCTCTGTGGGTTTACCATTGATCAGGACAGTACAAAATATTTCATTCTTTGCCAACAAATCTACTGCACTAACCTTTTCACTGATCACTGATACACCGTCTACATAGAATGTAGGGTTGCAGCTCTCTATATGATCAAATTACTTTTTTGAGTGACCTTTCTTAATAATTGAATGAGATTTGCTTGATTTACAAAACTCTTGAAAATGGTTCCATTTTTTTACACTTGTGGCATTGCTGACCAAATGCTAAGCACTTCTCTCTTTTAGACTCATGGTTGGCACCAAAATTATGCCAGTTAATAATAAGACTTAACTTGGGTGACTTGGGTTTTGCTGACTCACTCTTATACTGTACTGAGCATACTGCTTTTACTGAGCTAGTCTTGGAACTTGCTAGAAAGCTACAGAGTCTCTCTGCCACACCCACAGGGGTTGCAGCTGCCATGTGCTTAGGCCTGTTTCTGCTTGCCACGTGTTGCATGCTGTCTGTGTTTGCTCTAGACGCTGTTGAAACCATGCTTTTATTACTTGCAAGCATATTTGTGTGTCTTTCTGTGAACTTATGGATCTGACAAATCTCTATGGCTTTGCTTAACATTACATCACTGTCATGAAGCAAAATCTTTTCCACTGCAGCACTATTAACACCACATACAAGTCTGTCCTTTATTAACTCATCTTTCAAGTCACCAAATCTGCACATTTTAGCTTTATTTCTGAAGTCAGCAATATAAGTTGCAAAAATTTCACCTTGCTTTTGGTCTCTTATATAAAAAAAGTGCCTCTCTAATGTAACATTTTTCTGGGGGTTTCACATTTCTCTAAATCTGCATTTTAAGCACTCAGGGTCTTCCCTGGAATCAGCTGGTACCACAATATGGTGGTTTCCCCCCTCTCTTGCATATACTGCTGGTGCATACACAAATGAATGCTCTCTTTCAATAGCTTTTGACCCAGCTAAGTTAGGCAAAATGAATGCCCTCGTACATGCATCTTTGTCAGAAAAAAAGCTGATTTTATGAAAATATTGTATTCCTGCTTGAATACTCTCCTATTCTCTGCTATATTATAATCAAACACAAGTGGACTTGGTCTGCAAAATGCCTCTGCCATGTGTGTGGATATCATGTATGAACATACACACATAAATATATATGACAGAACTTTATGCCAGTACTTGTAATTATGCCCAATAGCACAACAAACTCTTTGAAACAACTGCACTTTGCCAAATAAGTCTCTGTAGCACAAGAACACTCTGAAATCACTGTACTTTGTGAAACCACTCCTTAGTGTACGAAATACTTCAAAATTACTCTATTTTGTGAATAAACTGAAGACAATGGAAAAAGCTCAGAGTAAGAAGCACTTTGAGATGAATGCACTTTGCAAAAACCGTACACAGCACAAGAAACTTACAAAATGTCTGTGCTTTGTGAAATAACTCTGCACAATGTAAGAAACACTCTGAAATGGTGGCTTTCTGCAAATAAATGCACACAGCACAAGAAACTTTTCGAAATTGCTGTACTTTGCACTTTGCAATATAACTGAACTTTGCACACAGCAAACTCTTTGAAATAATTGCACTGTAATAAAGCACGCACTCTGCAAACACTTTGCACACACTGAGATACTTTGAACAACTCTAGTTATGCTTTGAATGGCTTTGGTCAATGCAAAATAGTAGTTTATGCCCAAACATGGTCCTTTACTAAAACATGCAGTCACCTTGCTCTTTAAGCTTAATTTGCCCTTTTATTTACTCGTTATGCCTTTTTAACCTCTTATCATGCTCATTATACTTTTCTTGTGCCTGTTTTACTTCAAACATGCTCATTATGCAAACCAAAGATAATTCTGAGCCCCATATGAATAGTTTTGCTATTTTTATCAAATATTGTGGTTTTGAACATTTTGTTCATAGGTTGGTACTAGGCTATTGGCCCTAGGGCCAATACAAGTCTAGCCATAACAATTCCCTGGCTATTTCTTCCCACAGTATTTACTTCCCTGGACCCCTGTCTAGCAGGGTGACTGATGTAATCCCTGGGGTGAATTTCCTATCTCCCATCCAATCGTCAAGGTTTCTGTTGAAGAGGGCCAAAGAGGCGCTCTGCTTGACATGTATGGGCAGTCTATTCCAGAGTCTGGGGAGTCTCTGGGTCAGGAACCTATTCCTCCAGCATGTTTTGTTCATTGTGATAACAAGGTTTAGATCCCTGGAGCGTGTGGCTCTGAGGGATTGGGATTTTTTTAAGTGTAGCATGTCCAACAGCTCTAGGTTTGACATGGCCTTGTATGTTAAGCAGAGATCACCTCTGAGTAGATGATATGAGACAGAGTATAGCTGGAGTTTTTTTAGATGGTCAGCATAGGGCATCTGCTTTAGGCCTGTGATTCTTTTAGTGAGGTATTTCTGTGGCCTTTCCAGTTGTTGCAGATGTCTTGGAAGTACATACCAATGGGCCGTTGTATTCTATAATGGGTCTAGTAAGAGATGAGTACAGTGGGACAATGACCTCCTTTTTTCTGGATGAAAAGCCCTTAGTGATGAGGTGTGCCACATAGAATGATTTCCTGACTGTTGTGGTGATGTGGTTATCGAAGGTGGGGCCAGTGTCCACCTGTGTCCCTAAGTCTCTTATCACATTTTCGGCGTTTAGTGTACGGCCACCTATGTGGTAATTCATGGGTACATGTTTTTCCCAAAGGGGATAACTATACATTTCTTGGCATTGAGCTTGAGCCCATGGCTCTGACACCAAGCATCTATTTCTGTAAGGCCCTTTTGTAGAGTATCCACATAATTTGGGGATTCAATAATGGCTCCCAGTTTGCAGTCATCTGTGAACTTTGTTAGCCAGAGTCCCTTAATGTTGGCCTGTACTTCAGAGAAGTAGATGCCAAACAAGAGCAGTCACAGGACTGAACCCTGAGTTACCCCACTTGTCACTTGTCTGGAGCTGGATTTGGAGTCCGCTACTTTTACAGTGTGGGTTCTGTCAGTAAGTCAGTTGGCAACCCATCAAGTGACATGGAGATTAATGCCCAGCTTAGTAAGTTTATCTGTGATTCCAGAGTGGCAGATGGTGTCAAAGGCTTTGGTGAGGTCCAGATAAGCTGTGTAGACCACCTTACCCTCATCCACAGCTCTGGAGACTGATTTGAAGAAGTCAATCAGGTTCAGGAGACAAGATCGGCCTTTCACGAACCTAAACTGGGTGGGGTCCAGTGTTTGAAGGTTGCCAATGTCTTTGTTTATAAGTTCCATGATAATATGTTCCGTGGCCTCGCAGATCAGGCTCATCAGACTGATGGGGCGGTAGTTCCCAGGATCCAAGGTGGATCCCCCCTTGTGGAGTAAGATAACTGTAGCTGTGTGCCACTCAATGGGCATGAAACCTGAGATGAGGCTATGATTAAACATGACACTTAGGTGAGGTGCCAGTTCATTTTGTAGTTCATGTAGTACACAGCCTGGGATGTCATCTGGTCCCATGAATGCTGTATTCTTAGCTTTGGCGAGTGCGTTTTTTACCTGTGTGGCCATTATTACCAGAATTTGGCAATCTTTTGGTATTGAAATGGACTATTTAGGGGGTGAGAGGGGGTGAAGTTTGCACTGAATCGATCTGCCAGGATATTAGCAATATCCTTGGGATCAGTATATTTAATGCCATTCTGTTGTAGCTCAGAGCAGATCTGAGCATTGCCATTTAGATTCTTGACATAACTATAGAATGCCTTGTGGTTGTCTTTGTTATCTTTGGCTATCTTATTTTTGTAACTAGCTTTGGAGGATTTTATGAGGGATCTCAGCTTCTTACTGAGGCTGGTAAGGAAGTTTTTTGCATCCTGGGATTTTCCTCTTTTCTGCAACAGTTTCTTCCTTAATAAATTATTAAACAGTTTAATTAATAATGCAGTTTGTGCCTTTTGTTGCTTAATAATAAATTTTTATGATACTTGTTTGATTAATAATGTGTTTTGTGCCTTATAAACTTGCCATTTCATTTTCTTTACCAAATAAATCATTTGTGCAGTTTTTTTTTACCTTTAGTTCATTTCTGACACATTTTTCATTCTGCACCTCATGGTTCGAAGAACTTGCTCTCTTAATCCCGGTTCTGACACCATGTTGCTTGTCTGGTCAGGATAAAACAGATGAACATTCGTGGGTTCAGTTCAAGCAGCTTTATTACACACAAGCACATCAGAAATGAGGCTTTGTAACTTAAACTTATAAACAGACTGACTACCACACTCATACATGTTAACACTCTGGCTGTTGTCTCAAAATGGCACCGCTGCCTGCACATGCTCGGTATTTATATGCACATGCTATATCTGGAAATGTGTCTTAAAGGTACATGCACATGCTCTGATCTATATTTTGGCTGCCAAAAAAAGCAATTACTAGATGATATAAATCAAAGTCTAAACCAACTGTATTTGAAGTAATGAATATAGTAAAAGAAACAAATGAACTGGAAGAGGGATCTTTAGAAAAGGGAAGAAGCAAATTATGTAAAAATAAATAGAAATTGTGGAAACAATATATGCAGAATAATGTTAAGGAAGAGTGAGGTTTAAGGGAAAGCAGGTGTTCAGCGATTTATGTAATGCTGGACCGATGATAGTTATATGCAAACATTCTTAACCCTGAAAGATGCTGACATTTGTGCAGTCGCAGAAACCTGGTTCAAAGCTGCAGAGAGCACCCCCAGCCTTACCTGGTTACTCATCGTATCACACATTCAAATCCCAAACTGTGGGCAGCAAAGCCAAAGGAAGTGGAGTTTCTGTATATATTGAAGGCACACACACACCTGCAGGCTGGTCAAACAGTATGACACACAGGAGACACTCCAGATGCAGTAAACCATTGACAAGACCCCTATTCAAGTTATAGCTAGCTACAAGCCCCCAAATTTGACTCAAGATGCCCACTCCTCCTATATGGAACTCTTCAAATCTATCAAGATTCAACCCTTTACCCTGATCCTGGGTGACTTTAATTACCTACCATAGATTGGAAAAACTACTCATGCCAGAACACAAATGCCCAGAGATTCCTTGATTTTATCAATGCAAATGCCTTGGAACATCTAGTCGATACCTCCACAAGAGGTGATAATATCTTGGACCTGGTATTAACCATCATGACTAATCACTGCAGCACCCCTACAGTATCATCCTCCCTGGTAAGATCCAACCATAAAGCAGTCACTTTCGAAGTCACCATCTCCCCTGAACTTTCCACTAGCTAGGATCAAACAAAAAGTTTCTCCAAAGCTGATCACAACCGCCTGAGGGATGGTATAAAGAGCTTCAACGCCCCCTCCCCCACTGTAGGAACTAGCACCAATGTCCAAATCTACACCAAAGTACTATACAAGCATTTATATAGATGCACTGAATCAGGAATACCCGACAGGACAAAATCATCTTCTGCAAGGAAGAGTAAACCTGTCTGGTGGACATCTGCAATAAATAAGCTATAGAACAAAAGGAAAGAATTACCAGGACCAAGAAGGAGCAGGTGCCCAATTGGAAGCAATCTCTCCTTAGCCTGAACAAGCAACTAAGAGCACTAGTGAAATCCTCCAAAGCCAACTTCGAGTCCAAATTGGCCACTTCTACTAAAGACAATCGTAAGGCCTTCTTCACATATGTCCAAAATCTCAAAGGAAGCACCCAGATCTGTTCAGAACTGGTGGTCAAGGATACCACATACACAAAGGCTGTAGATGTAGCCAATCTACTGGCTGACAGATTCAGTGAAAATGTCTCCCCTCTGTCCCCCCATCAGTAAATCAGGACAGCCCCAGTACCTGCCCCTCACCCCTTATCTCTAGGGAACAGGTCATCACTGCCCTCTGAAAGGCAAAAAATACAGCCTCCATGGGACCCAATAGCATCCCTAGCTGCATCCTACATGAACTTGCAGCATCATTAAGCACCCTATTCAACCAAAGCCTGAGTACTGTCATTGTCCCAGCCAAGTGGAGGACAGCCACATTCATCCCCTTTACAAAAAGGTGGAGTGTCCGCCAATCCAGGAAATTATAGACCCATCAGCCTAACTAGCCTATTCTGCAAGGTCACGGAATGGATTATCATGGACCTCATTAATAGGGGCATTGGCAGCCTCCAAATACTCAACCCCACACAGTTTGGCTTTGTCAAGGGGAGGTCATGTCTGTTAAATCTGGTCGACTTCTTTGAGACATTCACCAAAGCCATGGACGAGGGGAAGATGGTGCACACTGCCTACCTTGACCTAGCCATAGCCTTCGACATTATTCCCTACTCAGGCATAGTAGATAAACTCTCTCAACTAGCCATTAATCCATATGTTGCCAGATGGGTAGCAAACTGGGTCACTGATAGAATCCACCTAATCAAAATAGGGGAAGCTACCGCATGCAGTCGACCCGTACCGAGCGGTGTACCCCAAGGATTGGTCTTGGGGCCTCTGTTATTCAGGATATACTTCTCTGAGGTGCATGCCAAAACCAGTGGATTATGGCTGACCAAGTTTGCAGATGACTGCAAGCTGGGTGCAGTCATCAATTCCCCAAGTGATGTGGATGTCCTCCAAGAGGGTCTCACCCAAACAAATGACTGGTGCCAGAAACATGGCCTCATGCTGAATGGCAAAAAATGCATCATCATCCCCTTTGGGGAGAGTGACATCCCCACATATTATCACATTAATAACAATGTCCTAAGTACACAATCAGTAGTGAGGGATTTGGGCACCCAGATTGATAGCAACCTGACTTTTGACCACCATGTTGCTTCCATTGTACGGAAAGCTTTTTACATGGCCCACCTAATAAGTAAGGATATCTCATCCAGAGACAAAGAGGTCATAACATCCCTGTATTCTTCCCTTATAAGGCCAATTATTGAGTACAATGCCTACCACACAAAGCACATGCAGCAGCTGAAAAGACCACAGAGGTTCCTCACCAGGAGAATCCAGGGCTTCAAACATCTGCCCTACACAGATAGGCTAAAAGCCCTATCCCTCTACTCAGTTTCATACAGACTCCTCAGGGGTGACCTCTGTTTGGCATATAAAGCAATCTCAGACCCTGCCTTGATGGGACTGCTGCATATCCGCAAGTCAAGCTCCACTCGAGCAACCCATACACGTGACCTCAACCTGGTCTGTGATATCAATAAGACTCGTTGGCAGGAAAGATTTGTGTCCAGAGACTCCCACATCTGTGGAATAGACTCCCTCTCCATGTCAAGCTGAGTACCTCATTATCCCTTTTTAAGTGCAACTTGAATAACTGGATGGGAAACAGAAAATACACATCTGGGATACCACCTGTGTCCCTGCTGGACAGGGGCTTTGGGTGCTGACTTGTTTAAATATGGGCTAAACTCTTGGCTAGGCTTATAAGGGCCTCAGGGCCAATAGCCTAGTAACCTCCTTTGATCCTATGAAGAAAGAAAAGATTTGTGATGTATAAAGTATGTAAAAGGAAAAATAATAATATGGTTTATTTTATTTTAATGTATTTTTCCCTATGTCTTTAGTGAAAATTTAATGAAGGTGTTTAAAAAAATAATGTCTGCATGAGGAGGCCTTGGCCAAATACAGACATGCCATATGTACTGTGTAACCACTACCCACTGCTACCATGACTTTTCCAAAGAAATCAATGAGGTCAAAAAGGGAGGAACTTTCTTTGACAAATATCCAAAATGATGAGGGTTCAGAGTTAACAGATTTTCATTGTCTAGATTAATGAAGCCTGAGGTAATACACTTTGTAACTTTACATATGAGGCTAGTAAGACTAATGGGGCTGTAGTTACCAGGGTCTGTAGTTGGGCCACCCTTGTGTAATGGCATTACAATGGACTACTATTATAACTACTAGGCGTCACCATTGATAACAAGTTAAAGTTTGATATCCGCATTAATCTAGCTATTAAAAACACTCACAGAAAGCTAGGTAGTCTCTACAAACACAAATCCTACTTGATCCATACTGCTAGGACCACAATTGCTCGCGCTCACTTGCTCTCAACATTACTTTATGCATCCCTGATCCTAACAAATCTATCCAAAACAGAAACCAGCAAACTAGCATGCTGTTATAATCAAATAACCAAATTTGCTAATAACTCATCTTTTAGAACCCATCACTGTCATAACCTAAAACAATTGGACTGGCTTGAACTGCCAAAGTTATTAATCTACAACCAACTTATCATTACTTATGAGCTGCTGTCCCACCCAAATAAAACACCAGCTTTAAGCAACCTAATTCAGCAGTATTCTTGTCCTAGGCAACTCCGCTCCACAGATAAGTTCCTCTTAACAGTTACTAGATCACACAACCATGCAGGTGACTCCCTCTACTCATCTTACATATCCAGAATTTGGAACTCCCTGCCTCCATCCATTACCCTGGAATCTCGTCTATCCAAATTTAAGAAAGCTATCAAAAGCCATCTCAGCAACAAATGGTTATGTCCCTGCTCCACACCAGACTAACTTCAGTCCTACTCCACTCTTGCTATAACTTTTGCCTTAAACACATAATCTCCTGATTGGACTGTATTAGTCTTATCAATACCACATTCAAATGCATGATGTGAATCTAGATAGATATTTAACATACTTTATTGTTTGTATATGCATTGATCATTATATATGTATTTGTGAAGGAATTAATAATGTGTGCTCATCTATATTGTCTGGTTGAATATACTAGAAACATGTAAAATATATTTGTGTGTCCTGCATATGTGTTTCTTTGGAGCTTTTCTCCCCGGGCCTCCACTGAAAATGGACATGTATCCAGTTGGACTATCCCGGTTAACAAATGTAAAATAAAATAAAAATAAATAAATGTTTTCCAGGCTGCAGGAATGTAACCAGTAGATTAAAAAGATTAAGCAGGGATTAAGATAAGGAATGTAACCATTGGAGAGGCTTAGATTAAAGAGGTTAAGACAGGGTTCATATAGGCCATATTTGGTAGTAATAGGCAGGCTGGAATGTTATCTGGGCCCATAGATGAGATGTTTTTAACTTTTGAGAGGGCTAACAAGACTCGCTGAGATCTTCTGAACAGTCTGTCTCATAAGACTTTTTCAGTTTGTACTATTCAAACTGCAATGTGACAAAACAGCATTGTATCACTACTGGGTCTCAAGAACTGAGCAGTGCTGCACCTTGCATGTTCAAGAATTTATATGAGACTGAAAGGACTGTGATATTTTATTGAAGCCGGTTTTATTCAAACTACTGTCACTCTATAAATAGTATTAAAAAACACTTTCATTGAAAATAAAAGAGAAATAAGTTCTGCCCACCCCCCACCCCCATGTACACACACTTTTGTTTTCTGGATGATCTTGCTTTTATTTAGTTTTAAGGGGAATTAATGGGCAGGTGTATATGCTTCCCTTCTTAGTTTACTGTAAAAGTACTTCCTGTGAACCTGAGTGCTATAAATCTGGTACAGGAATGCTTAACTTGAAATGCATTTGCTTTTCTTGCCCCAGTTTGCAAAAATTGTTTTTTTTTTTTGTTTGTTTGTTTTTGCAGTAAATGCAGTTTTGAACTTACTCGGTAGTTGTTTTTCAGTGAAAATGGCATCAGTGAAATTCGTAGGCTCACAGGTTTATTTTTTATTAAGTCAGTAATATGTTAAGAATAGGCTTAGCTAACAATGCCATAGAAGTAAAGACCCTGGAAGGTCAGTTAATAATTCAGAAGATGAGGGTAGGAGAGCAAGTCAATCTGAAAAGTACCGGCAGAATATTTTCAGCCTGTATTATGCAAGAGAGAAGGGAAAAAGGAAGAATTTGTAGAAAGGTAGCAAAATAGAAGCACACAGAAAAAGTAGGGAGGACTGAGATTTGATATCGTTTAGTTGTGCATAGTTTGAAGCTTGCAGTCAATGACTCCTGAGATTAATTTACAGAATCCCATTCATTCATCTAATTGAAGACTGCCTGTTACAAGTGTTTTAATGCTAATATGTAGGTGAAACTTGTTCCATAGACAACAGAGTAGTAGTTTATCTCTGAATCAGAAACCTGATGATATTATGCAAATAAGGTCTATATCACAATGTCAAACTAACAAAAGTTCAATCATTGTAATATCGAACCCTAAAGTCCGAAACCCAACAAAACCGAAAACACAGAACAGTGATTTTTTTCCCCCCAGGGAAAAAAAATCGCTGTTCCGTGACAAAAAAAAAATTAAACTAAAGTGGGGGACTTTGCCCCCCACACTCCCCCCCCTACTTAAATATACCAACTCCAAGATTGCACCACAGTGGAGAAAATAGCAAAGCCCCAAAAACGGCCCACCGATTTTTTCTCTGGGAAAAAAGTCAATGTGGCATGGATTTGCTGTTTTCATCTTTCGGACTTTAGGGTTCAATATTATAACATTCAAACTTGTTTTAGTTTGATGTTGTAATATAGACCCTATGCAAAAGAACTAGGTGTTTGGAAAAGGTATTAACTCTTTTCAAAGAAAAGTTCATAAAGGTCTCATGTTTTGACACAACTTGGAAAGGAAGAAAAAAGATCACCTTGCAGGCATCTATAGGCTGTAGAAAATAGACATTTTTTAACCTATACAGATAATAGCAGTATTTTAAATCTTAAATTTTTTGGGTTATAGAATGCCAAGGTCTTTCTAGTTAGGAAAGTGGTATAGTGTTATGCATACCCATAGAGCAGTGTATTCTATAATGAGATAAATGAAGTCTGGGTAGATGGGAATTAAGAAGGACTAGAAACTGGATGAAAATCCACAACAGATGAAATAAGAGATGTAGAAAGATTTGCTGACACTACTCAAGGCATGCTGATTTAAGGACAGATCATTGTCTATATAAGTTCCTAAAGCCCAGACCATGGTGTTAATTGTAAAGCAAATTCATTTCATGTAAAAATGTGCTGGAGAACATTTCTTTGCATTTAGGATGAGACAGTAATTTCAGTACCAGGTATTGTTGTGTTTAAGGCCATGATGATGAATTATACAAGTGAAAGGATAATAATATTAGCTTTCATTTGGTTCTAAAAACCATGACCTCCAACATACCATGCTGGTGTCTCTGGCACTGGACCAGCAAGATGCTTGAGATGTACAGGTGTTGATTTTTCCTTTAACAATACCTCTGAACTGCCTAGATTTTCACCTCATATTTTTGGTCTGTTCATAAAAAAATGGGTTTTTCTGTCAAATCACTGAAGACTGAAGTCACTAAATAATGATCAGTGCTTGGGTTTCAACTCTTCATATTCTTCAGAAAATACATGCTAATGCAAAACCTATTATGCTAGCAAGTTTAAAGGAGCAATATTTAAACATCTCTCCCTATTTTTGGGCCTTTATCCCTCGATTATTTTTGGTTTTGTCCAGATTTTTTGCACTAAGAGGTTGAGAGGTATGCTCTTAACAGCCTTAGTTGTTGAAGTAGTGAGTCGGGGGGGGGGGGGTGGATGACTTGTATCTTGCAGTCATTTGCCATTTTTAATAGTGAAAAGTTATTAAACTTTGCTTTTACTTCAGATAAATAGATTCTAAAGAGAAAGGGGCCTAATTCAGCATCTCGAGGTACATCTCTAATTGAATTTTGTTTTTTGGAGAAGGTACCATTTACACTGACCAAGAATGCTCTGTTTAATAGCAATTTCACAATCCAGCAAACTATAAATGGATTTATGTTTAGTTGGGTTAGTCCGTTCATAATACCATCATGGTGTAGATTATCAAATGCACACGCAGAGTGGACAGAAAGTTGTTCAGCTACGACTTTTGGTAGTTTTGCATATAAGATAAGATTATAAAAAAACAATTATAAATGTTTTTCTTTTTGTACTGATTACATTTCTTTCTGTGCCTTATTAATAACTTTAGATAAACATTTATGTCTGTTTCTAACACTTTTTAACTTGATTTTTCAGAAATGCAGTGAAATGCAAGGATGACTGCAGGCTGTTAAAGGTGTGACATTCCACGGCTCAAAGGTGCTAATTATTTAAGGGACAAAAGACAAGCCTAGGCATTTAGGGACACCTTCAAACAGCTTTGCTTGTTCGGTGTAAGCTGTTAACTTGTTATTCAGTAGCAAGTGATGCAACATATAATGTTTGTATGTGTGCATGTCTGTATCTGTGTTGTGTGTCGCAGTTTGTTGTAGATTTGATCAATGACTATCTCAAAATGCAGTACTTTTGTGGAGTTCTCTCGAACTCTGGCTCATTGTGAATTCAGCTTCCAAAACAGTCATTTCAAATAACTGCTTTGATAGCTGATTCACAATGCTAAATTTATTTGTATTTGTACGTGTGTGTGTGTGTGTGTGTGTGTGTGTGTGTGTGTGTGTGTGTGTGTGTGCGCGCACACTGCAGTTTGTTTATCTAATGATTATATTTATGAGTTTCTTTCTCTTATTTTACTGGTAATTACAATACTGTTGATGTTGGGTATCTATGTATTGTGTATGTATGTTTTGCAGTTTTGTGATCTAATAATTATTACTTTTGTAATTTTGGGAGAGGGGATAATAGCATAACATGAAAGACAGTGTAGCTATCTTAAATTTAGTGTCATTGTGAATTCAGTTTCATTATGCCTAAGTGGGATA
The DNA here is from genome assembly GCF_019279795.1 of Protopterus annectens. Classification (NCBI taxonomy): domain Eukaryota; kingdom Metazoa; phylum Chordata; order Ceratodontiformes; family Protopteridae; genus Protopterus; species Protopterus annectens. The sequence goes on from NC_056749.1 coordinate 375,887,949, forward strand.
ACATGGATGATGGGGTGGGGGGGGGGTAGCAGCACTAGCACTTAGTGTACAAATTGAAAAAAAAAATTGTCTACACGCCTGGCCTTACTATAAGTGTACATTCTTTATCGTGATTTTATAATCTGTGCTTTTTATTGCAATACTTAATGTGCAGTTTTTGGTTATAATCTGTTTGCTTTCTTAATAAACCAGCATATTATTGCAGGCATTTCCAGGGGGGGAAAGCACATGATTAATCAATATATGCCACGCCCACAGAATGCCTTACTGGCATTTGCAGTAGGCTGCAGAGGTTGCCAAAATGGTGCAACACCTCTTCATGCAACAGCACTGCTGTAAATCTGTATCAGAATCGAAAGTAGTTACCACCAACAGCAAAAAGGGCTTACTGCTGCTGGTAACCTTTATGAAATACCATACAGTGTTTTCAGAGTAAACTGATTAAGAATAAACAGAACAATGAGCAGTGAATCTTCTAAAAATTAAGTTTTATTTGTCAATAGTAGCTTTTTACTGCACATAATCTAAGCTTTCATTTAACTATTCCTAAATTCATCCTTAAAATGGAAGGCAGTGAAACATTTAAAATTAGAACATCTTCACTATAGAAAGTTTTTAGTGTTTTAAAGCAAAAACTTTCAGCTTGAAATGTTTATTTTATAATTTTCCTCAAGTGTATTTATTGGTTTGTTAGTTGGCTAATTAGTTACTTCACAGCCACAAACCAGCATCCAGATAAAGCAAAATAGAAGAACAGTCAAGTTGCATGATTACACAATTAACATTTCAGACATTTAAGAACAGTGAAAGCTGAAGGTAAATGGTTCAAATGACACTTGTGAAATGCTCGTTCATGTAGCCTAGGAAATAAAATAGCATCTTTAGAAAGGGTATAAATAAAGTTCCTACAAAACAGGATTTGCAGACACAAATGGAGTTACACACATACACATACAAATACCATTATAGCATAACATTTACAATTAAGTTATAGCATATTAAGTAATATACGATAGACAACATGCTGGTTTTAATTGTATACATATTTATGTATTTACCTATATATAGAATTTGAACATTGTGTACTGTAAGCTATAGAACAGGTCTGAACATTATATTAATGTATAGTATATTTGTAGTAAACATGGTTGTTCTTCATCTGCCCATTGTTTTTAAAAATGCATGTTTATTCTTATTCTTGAAGAATTCTTGTAGATTTGTTGCAAAGTGTTTACAGTTGTTTCATTTCTGATTGAGAATTTTTATTAATTGAGGTAAGGCCTGTTTTGGAGAAGGCTTATTATCTTACAAGGATACCAAAAGGGAAGTCTGATTAATTCAGGAAAGTTAGCACTGTTATATCTTGAGAGTAGTTAGACATTGTAAAGGATACTTTTTGTTTAAGAAAATGATGGCAGTAGCAGATTGTTAGCTTTTGAAAAATAGTCTATTTAGCAGCTGAGTTGCTCTTGCTCTACTGGTTGTCAACAGCCAGTGAAATTGCTTTAAGAAATCACAGTGGTAGATTCTGGGATCTCCAAGAATGACTTAAGTGTCATAATCTGTTGACTGCTGTCTGTAGTATGTTTGTATTACTACATAAATGTGAAACTAGTAAGGATAGCCCATACTAAAGCTTAGATTGTGTTTCTAAAGTAGAGCCAAACAAACTACTTATGCTGTAATGATGAAGTCAGAGGAAGTCCAAAACATGGTATACCTGCAGATAGTGGGATTTGGCTTTATTGGCATGAAAGTACCCATAAAGACTTAAAAAGTAAAACATCATGAGCATTCAGAAGTCATGTGGCTGAAACACTAGTAGGTCCTTAAGGGGTCATTGGTATATACTGCACGAGTCCCCACTATGGAGGTTTACAGTATTATAGAGTGAAGACCCTAGCTTGGCATAACATCTTCACTTAAATTACAGTCTTAGACAAGGGCACTGGAACCCTAGGGTGAGGGGGGAGGGAGCATTCATTCCCCCCCCCTTTTACAGCTGCAAGACCATGGCAATTACCTAGGAACACTCCAAAACTCCACTGAGGCAGCTTCTTTATGGAGGACCCATGTGCGTGTCACATGCCAGTATGAATTTAAACACAGTCCACACTTATGCGCTTGCAAAATTTAAACTATAGCTGTTCTGTTGAGAAAATATTTCAGGTACAGCTTTTAAGGAGAGTTATGCTGCCTCGAGTGTTTTTGCCCCAAGTGTTTTTGCTGGTCATTGCTGCCATAGTCATGCTTCCAGGTAAGGAGTTTTGTTGTTGCCCAAGTGTTCTTTGTTTTCTTATATTGCTGAAACCCATTTTAGCTACAGTTTTTAAGGAGAGGAGTTTTGCTGGTTCTGCTACTGTGTGTGTGTGTGTGTGTGTGTGTGTGTGTGTGTGTGTGTGTGTGTGTGTGTGTGTGTGTGTGTGTGTGTGTGTGTGTGTGTGTGTGTGTGTGTTCTGCTCCCAAGTGGTGTGTGTGTGTAAAATGCCCAGAATTTTCCATATTTCCTGAGCTGCAAAGTTGAGATATTTAGTTGAGTGCCTAGTGGATTTTACAAGGAGATGAGAGCTTCAGGGAAAGAGAAGTTTAGTGCTGCTTTTGCCAAATCTGTCTGCACTGTTAGTAGCACAATGGGTAGTATACTTGTGTTTGATGCAGAAGGCTGTGGGTTCTACTCCCACAGTATGCAGATGGATCTCTGACACTGTACTGTGTTGTACTTTAATAAGAGTGGATGCTGCAGTCCTGTGAATGTCCTCCTTTGGAGGAGTTGCCTAGTAACTGTGAACTTGTTATCAGTTTGCCATCCATTCCCTATTGCAATATTACTAGCTTATCATTTTTTTAATATAACATAGACAATTTATTCCTCAAAGGCAACAGGCGCTTTATTTGTAGATTAAACAATGAAATATAAAGTTGTTTGCTAGCAGCAACCTCTTCATTCATTACAAATCCCTTTAATGTGGAATTATTTAGATATGTTTTACTTCTGCAGAGATTTTGCATATTTGCTGATATTGGTGGATTGTAATAACAGTTTGAATGGCCTTTTATGGTTGAAATTTTCTGAAATGAGTAGTTCTGTCATTGGTTCATACAATTTGTTTCTTTGCTTACTAGAAGACTGTTCAAAACCACAAATTTAAAACACATTCTAACAAGTGGTGCTGTATTATATAAGGAATAAAATTTTATACAATCAAGAAGGTGAATCAAATAATGCATACATGTATGCAGTCCCCTAAAAATGTGTAAAGAGCATATGATTTGAAAACAGCCTAGAGGTAAGCTTAATTCTCCACTGGCATATACAAAATGAATGTGGGTTTTCATGCCGTTTCAATGAATGTTTCAAGGGCAGAGAAGTTTACTGCTCATGCTAAGTCTGTTTTCATTGAGAAACTGTATTGTTTGTTTAGCAAATGGCTCTGTGTTTGTGCTATTTTATTTCAATTTCTGTAATCACTCTAGATATAAATAAGAAAACAGTATGCACGCTGACCGGTTTGAACAGTGTTTATGGTAACGGAGGAGAAATAGCCATGTAATAGAACACTGGAGTGGCTGAGGGGCGGTTAGCTGCTGGAGCAGTTGGGGGTGGCAGTGTATTACCCTGCCTAGGACCCAATTTAACAATGATTCAGCTCTGGTATTTTGCGCTTTTATTTACTATAAATGATCAGAAGTTGGAATGAAACAACAAAGTGTTAGTTGTAAAAAAATAATAAGCACTTTCATTCTGTGTTTGACAATGAAGGAAAGAAAGTGCTTATTTTTTAGAACTGACACTTCGTTGTTTCATTCTAACTTTGGATAGTTTATGGTTTTCACTGTTATTTAATAATTAATAACAGTCATATTGTTGAACATGTCAGTGCAGTTCTGTGGACTGTGGACCTTAACTGAAGTGGCAGAAGCCCACCCAGGTACATTCTGGGCAGTCATTTATGAAGTAACAGCAGTAAAATTAATGACCATGATGATAAAATAAGACAATGCAGGCAAGAAACTTTGAATAACTTTGCTGTTTCTCTGTTTTCAGAAGGTAATATAGTTTCTTCTTTGCCTTGTAGGGTTGCCACCTTCCTCTGTGGTGAAAACCGGAGTAAAGCCACACCCCTCGCATCACCAGTAACCATGCCCACCCCATCCCCTCTCCCACCCACATTCCGCCCATTTTGTGATGTCGCAATGACATCACTTGCAGAGAATGCCCTCTTTTATCATTCCTGCTGCCTGCTTTCGGCTGATTTACTATGCCTTTCTGTAAAAAAAGCATAGTAAGTCAGCCGATTTACAAACTCCGATAGTCTGTTTCCTTTTTGAAACAGAATACCGGAGTTTGTACAGTGTTTTCCAGACTACCGGAGAATCAGTTTGAGTTCCAGATAGTCCGGAAAAAAAACAGAGGGGTGGCAGCCCTATTGCCTTGACTCATTTTTTTTCATTAATGCAAGTGGGCCCCAGTTTTGTTAGATTTTTAGTCATGCCAGAAACAATTTATTTAAAAGAACAATAAAAAATACTGTGTGATTTTCTTCTGCTTATGAGAGTTATTAAAGCTTCTTGCCTGACTTTAAGCCTCCAGTTAGGTTATTATTATTGTTATTTTTCAAGTTGCCCAGTTTTTGTTGCACTTTTTTTATTTAATTGAACAAATCAAAAAATGCAACAGGTCGAGCTTGAAAGTGGTGAACAGCTTTTGCTCACGGTTCTTATTTAAACTTCAAAACCTCATAGCTCAAGGAATATAGCCAAAAATGGGTTGGGATAAAGATCAAAGGTCCACAATCGGGGACAGATTTTAAATATAACATTGTTCTTGTATGATTTATTGCTAGAATAATAGGTTTTGCATTAGCCTGCATTTTCTAAAGAATATGAAATCCGGAAGTCTGAAACTCAAGTGTCTATCATTATTTAAGTTTTGCAATCCTCATAAATTTGCCAAAAAATCACACATATGAGGAACAGACCAAAACAAAATCAGGGACAGTCAAACACATGCGCTGATCTCTCAACCTCTTAGGCAAGAATTGGGAGAGTGTGTGAAAGGCTCAAAATCATGGACAATTTTAAGCTTTACTCTTGTCACTAAAGCAATGGATAAAGGTAAAACCGTTCGCACCACATTGCCTTGAGCTGGCCAAGCCTTTTGACGCAATCCCCTACTCAGCTGTAATACAAAAGATGAATAATCTAGGAGCAAACACTTACATCACTAGCTGGATTGCCAACTTGCTCACAGGATGCAGGAGCTCAAAATAGGGGAAGAGACCAGTCACCAATGGAGTCCCCCAGAGTTTGGCACTGAGACTTTTTCTGTTTGACATATACATCTCAAAAGTAAAAGGAAATACCAAAGGGCTTTGGCCAACTAAGATTGAGATGACTGCAAGCTAGGAGCAGTTATTGAATCCCCAAATTACTTAACCATCATGCAGGAAGGTTTGTCCCAAACAATAACTGGTACCAGAATCATGAATTGAAATTAAACTCAAAAAATACATTATCTTATCCTTTGGGAAGTCATCTACTCCAGGGAACTGCAAAATTGACAGTACCCCCTGAGAACTGACCCAGTTGTTTGGCATTTGGGAACTTGTGTGTACAGTGACCTAACTTTTGACCAACATGTGCCCAGAGTCATAAGAAGGTCTTTCTATATTGCACAGCTTATAAACAAATTGATTTTTGCTAGATATAGAAATGTTATTGTCCCCCTTTACAAAGCCCTCATTAGGTCAATCATTTTGTATAATGCCCACTTTGGCATATATCTGTCCAGACCCATGCAACAATTGGAATACCCACAGAGATACCTTACTAAAAGGATACAAGTCCTAAACAACAGTTCTTGCATGGACCACCTCAAAGCTTTATCACTATACTCAGTATCCTACAGAGTGCTTAGAGGTGACCTGTGTCTGGCATACAAGGCATCCTCCAGCCTAATACCGATGGACCTACTGAACATCAGCAAGTCAAATGGCATCAGAAATACTCAGTCCAGGTATATAAACAGAATGTTGTGGAGAGATGGATATATATCACAGAGGCTACCACCGTTCTAGAACAGACTATTCATTCAAGTAAAACAAAGCTCATCACTGTCCATATTCAAATGCACATTGGCTCTATGGATGGGTAATAGAAAATGTACTCCACAATTGCCCCTTATGCCACTAATGGATAGAGGTAGTTCCTAAATGCTGCATCCCTTACATGGTTCCCCTCATGTCACATTTATTCTCACTAGGGCTAATATACAATTATCAGCCATGGGATAGGTAAGACAAATCAGGAAATGTTAATTCAAGCACCAAAAGGGAAATTGGCTAAGCTTAAAATGTCTTCCAAGTAAACCTATGTTGTGGTAGTAAATAGTTTTAAAAAATTGCTCTTTTTAGATCACTCACCCCCCCCCCCCCCCCCACTGCAGCCTTCAACAGCTTCTGGTACCTTTGGTCTTAGATGTGTTTTGTAGCTGACAACCCTGTTTATATTGCCTTAACAATTTATCTGTGTGACTTTTCTAGCCTTTAGTTTGAATGTAGTTTAGGATGTTTTGCAGGCAGCCTAATGTTTCTGGTCAACAGGTTTGACCATAGCCTCTGTGTTTCTGAAGTATAGCCACAGAGTCTACTTATGCTGTACTGATGATGTCAGAGAAAGGCTGAGGCACGGCATGTCTACAACATTTGTGGTTTGGCTTTATTAGCCTGAATGTACCAATAAAGACTTAAAATGTAAAAAGAGGTGGGCATTCAGTAGCAATGTAGCGGCAACTCCTGAATGTCCTTAAAGGGTTATTTGCATCTATCCCATGGACCTTCACTACAGGAGATTTAAGGTATTACATAGAAAAACTCTGGCTTGACTGGAATTTTCCTTGCAGTTTTTACTGAACAGTTTGGGCGTGTGACCATTTTACCCTCCAGTTTGAAAGTTTGTGAGTTTGCATGTTTCTAAGTTTTGTGATTAGTACATTTGCTAATCACTAGTTTAATTTTAAATGAACAATAGTTCTTTACATGGTATAAACTTGTAATCATCAGTGCTTCATAATAATTGTTTTATTTCTTCATAGGTTAAGTGGCTTCATTAACTGCTGCACTTACATAGAACTTCAGTATCAAGATTAATAGATTGTGTAATGCACGGAAGTCTCACAAAATAGCGAAAAATAAATTATACAGTCCCAGTTACTTTGACTGCACCATTACAGAGAGTCATATTTTAAAATATGTGATATAATGTGACATCCATTTGATGAAACAGCAATAGTACACCTAATACAAATGTACAATGCTAGTGCACACAGCAGTACACTGTCCCGCAAAACTGAGCAACAAGAATGGAAGTAAATTCTTCAGTGGCATCATATGTTAAAATGTAGCACAATTAAACTTAGGAATATATATTATTATTCTGTGACTTTTGTGTGTTACATCCTCCATCAAACTCCAGAAAAGTCCTTGAACCCTTTTGTAGGCATCAGTAAAGTACTTTGGGCCTCCATGTACAAAAAGACATGTCTTGTCTAACACACACACACACACACACACACACACACACACACACACACACACACACACACACTCAAAATAACCATGACTTAACTTAGGACTTTATTGTTCTGCTAGTGATTTAAAGCTAGCTACACATACACTGTTAGAAACTCCTTGTGTTCTGACTGAAGAGTGCTCTCAAACAATCTGGAAATATAATTGCTGATAAGTAAAATTCTTGGCACTTTAACTTTTCAGAGTTCTGTATTGTCTTAATTTTTGTCTGATTGAATTATTTTATATATTTGCTGAATTAATTATTTTATATCTTTGTTGGCATTGTTTTTTTGCTTCTGATCTCTTCTGAAAATGGCTCCCCCTATTTCTGTGGTGATAAAGTTTATAAAACTGGTCCAACAGCTTTTTTATCTGATTGCTTCAAGGTGTGCTGATTTAAAATAGCCCCTGTCTGTAAATTCCAGCATACACTGTTAAAAACTCCTTGTATTCTGACTGAAGTAAGCTCTCAATCTGGAAATATAATCACTGATAAGTATAATTCTTGGCACTTTAACATTTCAGAGTTCTGCACTGTCTTAATTTTTGCCTGATTGAATTATTTTTTTATATTTGCTGACTGAATTATTTTATATATTTGATGGCATTGATTTTTTGTTTCTGACCTCTGACACAGGGTCCACCCTATTTCTGTGGTGGTGTTAAAGTCAATAAAGCTAGTCTAACAGCTTTTTTGTTATCTGATTGCTTTAATTCTTGCTGATTTAAAATAGCCTCTGTTTGTAAATTCCTGCATACACTGTTAGAAACTATTTGTGTTCTGACTGAAAGTGCTTTCAAACAGTCTGGAAATATAATTGCTGATAAGTACATTTCTTGGCACTTTAACTTTTCAGAGTTCTGCATTGTCTTCATTTTTGTCTGACTGAATTATTTTATATATTTACTGGCATTGTTTTTTGTTTCTGATCTCTGAAACTGTTCCCCCCTATTTCTGTGGTGGTGTTAAAGTTTATAAAACTGGTCTAACAGCTTTTTTGTTATCTGATTGCTTCAAGGCTTGCAGATTTAAAATATTCCCTGTTTGTAAATTCCTACATACGCTGGTAGAAACTCCTTGTGTTCTGACTGAAGAGCGCTCTCAAACAAAATGGAAATATAATCACTGATAAGTATAATTCTTGGCACTTTAACTTTTCAGAGTTCTGCATTGTATTAATATTTGCTTGATTGAGTTATTTTAAATATTATCTCCCAAACTGCCTGTCTCTATAGAGGTTCCCCAAGGATCCATCCTTGGACCCCTACTCTTCTCTATTTTCACCAATAATTTAGCCTCTGCCACCAAACATGGCACACTCATACAATACGCAGATGACTCAACCATCATCTGCTCAGCCCAGACCCTACCCAAACTGCAAAAAGTCACACAGGAAGCCTTTTCCTCTGTTGAAACTTGGTTATCCAATGCCCAATTAATATTCAACCCAAACAAAACTAAACTACTCATCTTCCAACCCACCAAACATACTCAAAACAACTCTCACTTTAACATCACAGCAAAAGACAATGCCACTATACACCCAACAGAACACACCAAATTGCTAGGAGTGGAAATAGACAATAAACTAAAATTTGACATTCATATATCCATGACCATAAAAAAGTCCACAAAAAACTAGGAGCATTATACAGAAATAAGCAACTTCTCACCAATGCAGCAAAGATTTCAGTAGCAAATTCCCACCTTATCTCCACCCTACTTTATGCCTGTCTGATATATACCAACTTAAGGCAATGCGATCTAATCAAGCTAGGTACCTGCTACAACAAAATCACCAAATTTGCCACAGGGGCATCCTACCATAGCCACCACTGTCTCTCACTTGCTGAACTGGGCTGGATTGAACTCCCTCACCTCCTTCAGTGGTATCAACTCGCACTCGCCCACAAACTAATAAACCATCCACTAAAAGTCCCATCCCTCCAAAATGTACTCCAGCCCTATCGCACCACCAGACCACTAAGATCCAGCAAGAAAAATCACTTACAGGTCAATAAAGCCAATAACTCTGCTGGAGAAGCATTATTCTCTTGTGCCATAGCCAAATTATGGAACTCACTCCCACCCACAATTACCACTGTACCATCATGCACCCACTTCTAAACTTTACTAAAAGTGCACCTAAAAACATGCTGGCTATGCCCTTGCAACTCCCCCTCTAATATCACCCACCCCATTCACTCACTACCTTTCTTTCCACCCTAACTACCTTAATTATAGCAAGCTCAGATGCTCATAAGCCTAGCTACTTATTATACAGCAGGAACTTCTTATTGTAACAATTGTTAATGTCTGTTATGTACTTCGCAGATGATAAAGATTCTAGTTGTCTACTATGTTTGTAATTGTTAATTGCTATGTTGATCAAATTGTTAATTGCTATGTAAATCCAATGTAACTGTGGTCTTTATATTTTAACCGTGGAGCTTTTCTCCCCAGGCCTCCGCTGAAAATGGACCTGTGTCCAGTCGGACACTCCCGGTCAACAAATGTAAATAAATAAACAAATAAATAAATATTTTCTGACTGAATTATTTTATATCTTTGCTGGCATTGTTTTATTGTTTCTGATCTCTTCTGAAACCCATTCCCCCCTAATTCTGTGCTGGTGCTAATGTTTATACAACTGGTCTAACAGCTGTTTTGTTATCTGATTGCTTCAAGGCTTGGTGATATAAAATAGCCCATGCATTCACTGTTAGAAACTCCTTGTGTTTTGACTGAAGAGTACTCTCAAACAATCTGGAAGTATAAGCACTGATAAGCATAATTCTTGGCACTTTAACTTTTCAGAGTTCTGCATTGTCTTAAATTTTGCCTGATTGAATTATTTATATTTTTACTGACTGAATTATTTTATATATTTGCTAGCATTGTTTCTTTTTTGTTTCTTGTGAAAGTTGTTCCCCCTATTTCTGTGATGGGGTTAAAGTTTATAAAACTGGTCTAACAGCTTTTTTGTTATATGATTGCTTCAAAGCTTGCTGATTTAAAATGGCACCTGTTTCTAAATTACTGCATACACTTTTATAAACTCCTTGTGTTCTGACTGAAGAATGCTCTCAAACAATCTGCAAAATATAATAACTGATAACTATAATTCTTGGCACTTTAACTTTTCAGAGTTCTGCATTGTCTTAAATTTTGCCTGATTGAATTATTTTATATATTTTCTGAGTGAATTATTTTATATCTTTGCTGGCATTTTTTTTTGTTTCTGATCTCCTCTGACTCTGGTTCCCCACTATTTCTGTGGTGTTGTTTAAGTTTTTAAAACTGGTCTAACAGCTTTTTGCTATCTGATTGCTTCAAGACTTGCTGATTTAAAATAGCCACTGTTTGTAAATTCCTGCATACACTGTTAGAAAACCCTTGTGTTCTGACTGAAGAATGCTCTCAAACAATCTGGAAATATAATCGCTAAGTATAATTTTTGGCACTTTAACATTTCAGAGTTCTGCATTGTCTTAATTTTTGCCTGACTGAATTATTTTTTATATTTGCTGAATGAATTATTTTATATATTTGATGGTGTTGATTTTTTGTTTCTGACCTCTGACACTGGGTCCACCCTATTTCTGTGGTGGTGTTAAAGATAATAAAGCTGGTCTAATAGCTTTTTTGTTGTCTGATTGCTTCAAGCCTTGCTGATTTAAAATAGCCCATGTTGTAAATTCCTGCATACACTGTTAGAAACTACTTGTGTTCTGACTGAAGAGTGCTCAAACAATCTAGAAATATAATTACTGATAAGTAAATTTCTTGGCACTTTAACTTTTCAGAGTTCTGCATTGTCTTAATTTTTGTCTGACTGAATTATTTTATATATTTGCTGACTGAATTATTTTATATCTTTGTTAGCATTGTTTTTTTGTTTCTGATCTCTTCTGAAACTGGTTCCTCCCTATTTCTGTGCTGGTGTTTAAGTTTATAACACTGGTCTAACAACATTTTGTTATCTGACTGCTTCAAGGCTTGCTGATTTAAAATAGCCCCTGTTTGTAAATTCCTGCTTACACCGTTAGAAACTCCTTGTGTTCTGACTGAAGAATGCTCTCAAACAATTTGGAAATGTAATCACTCATAAGTATAATTTTGGGCACTTTAACTTGTCAGAATTCTGCATTGTCTTAATTTTTGCCTGATTGAATTATTGTATATATTTGCTGACTGAATTGTTTTATGTATTTGCTGGCATTGGTTTTTTTTTTCTGATCTCTTCTGAAACTGGTTCTCCCCTATTTTTGTGGTGGTGTTAAAGTTTATAAAACTGGTCCAACAGCTTTTTTGTTACCTGATTGCTTCAAGGTGTGCTGATTTAAAATAGAGCCTGTCTGTAAATTCCAGCATACACTGTTAGAAACCCCTTGTGTTCTGACTGAAGAGTGCTCTCAAACAATCTGGAAATAGAATCGCTGATAAGTATAATTCTTGGCACTTTAACATTTCATAGTTCTGCATTGTCTTAATTTTTGCCTGACTGAATTATTTTTTATATTTGCTGACTGAATTATGTTATATATATATATATATATGTATATATATATATATATATATATATATATATATATATATATATATATATACCGGCATTGTTTTTTTTGTTTTTTTTTTCTGATCTCTGAAACTGGTTCCCCCTATTTCTTTGATGGTGTTAAAGTTTATAAAACTGGTGTTACAGCTTTTTTATTATCTGATTGCTTCAAGGCTTACTGATTAAAAATAGCCCCACTTTTAAATTCCTGCATATACTATTAGAAACTCCTTGTGTTCTGACTGAAGAGTGCTTTCAAACAATCTGGAAATATAATCACTGATAAGTATAATACTTGGCAGTTTAACTTTTCAGAGTTCTGCATTGGCTTAATTTTGGCCTAATTGAATTATTTTATATATTTGTTGACTAAATTATTTTATATCTTTTCTGCATTGTTTTTTTTTTATTTCTGATCTCTTCTGAAACCGGTTCCTTCTGATTTCTCTGGTGGTGTTTAAGTTTATAAAACTGGTCTAACAGCTTTTTTGTTATCAGATTGCCTCAGTGCTTGCTGATTTAAAATAGCTCCTGTTTGTAAATTCCTGCATACACTGTTAGAAACTAATTGTGTTCTGACTGAAGAGAGCTCTCAAACAAAATGGAAATATAATAACTGATCAGTATAATTCTTGGCACTTTAACTTTTCAGAGTTCTGCATTGTCTTAATTTTTGCCTAATTGAATTATTTTATATATTTGCTGACTGAACTATTTTATATACTTTCTGGCATTGCTTTTTGTTTCTGATCTCTTCTGAAAATAGACCCCCGCCCCATTTCTGTGGTAGGGTTAAGGTTTATAAAACTGGCCTAACAGATTTTTTGATATCTGATTGCTTCAAGGCTTGCTGATTTAAAATAGCTGTTTGAAACTCCTAGTGTTCTGACTGATGAGTGCTCTCAATAAGGAAATATAATCACTGATAAGTATAATTCTACGCACTTTAACTTTTCAGATTTCTGCATTGTCTTAATTTTTGCCTGATTGACTTATTTTATATATTTGTTGACTAAATGATTTTGTATCTTTAATGCATTTTTTTTTGTTTTTGATATCTTCTGAAACTGGTCCCTTCCTATTTCTGTGACGATGTTTATGTTTATAGAACTGGTCCAACAGCTTTTTTATTATTTGATTGCTTCAAGGCTTGATGATTTAAAATAGCCTCTGTTTGTAAATTCCCGCATACACTGTTAGAAACTCCTTGTGTTCTGACTGAAGAATGCTCTCAAACAATCTGGAAATATAATCACTCATAAGTATAATTTTTGGCACTTTAACTTTTCAAAGTTCTGCGTGGTCTTAACTTTTGCCTTATTGAATTATTTTATATATTTGCTGACTGAATTATTTTATATGTTTACTGGCATTTTTTTTTGTTTCTGATCTCTTCTGAAACTGGTTCCCCCCTATTTCTGTGGTGGTGTTAAAGTTTATAAAACTGGTCTTACAGCTTTTTTGTTATCTGATTGCTTCAAGGCTTGCTGATTAAAAATAGCCCCTACTTGTAAATTCCTGCATATACTGTTAGAAACTCCTTGTGTTCTGACTGGAGTGCTCTCAAGCAATCTGAAAATATAATCGCGGATATGTATAATTCTTGGCACTTTAACTTTTCAGATTTCTGTATTTTCTTAATTTTTGCCTGATTGAATTATTTTATATATTTGCTGACTGAATTATTTTATATATTTACTTGCTTTTTTTTTAGCTTCTGATCTCTGAAACTGGTGCCCCCTATTTCTGTGGTGGTGTTAAAGTTTATAAAACTGGTCTAACAGCTTTTTTATCTGATTGCTTCAAGGCTTGAAGATTTAAAATAGCCCCTGTTTGTAAATTCCTACATACACTCTTAGAAACTCCTTGTGTTCTGACTGAAGAGTGCTCTCAAACAAAATTGAAATATAATCACTGTCAGTATTATTCCTGGCACTTTAATTTTTCAGAGTTATATATTGTATTAATATTTGCTCAATTGAGTTATTTTATATATTTTCTGACTGAATTATTTTATATCTTTGCTGGCTTTATTTATTTTTTTGTTTATGATCTCTTCTGAAACTCATTCTGCCCTATTTCTATGCTGGTGCTAAAGTTTATACAACTGGTCTAACAGCTTTTTTGTTATCTGATTGCTTCAATGCTTGGTGATTTAAAATAGCCCATTTGTAAATTCCTGCATACACTTTTAGAAACTCCTTGTGTTCTGACTGAAGAGTGCTCTCTAACAATCTGGAAATATAATCGCTAATAAGCATACTTTTTGTCACTTTAACTTTTCAGAGTTCTGCATTATCTTAATTTTTGCCTGATTGAATTATTTTATATTTTTACCGACTGAATTATTTTATATATTTGCTGGCATTGTTTTTTTGTTTTTGATCTCTTCTGAAACTTGTTCCCCCCTATTTCTGTGGTGGGGTTAAAGTTTCTAAAACTGGTCTAACAGCTTTTTTGTCATCTGATTGCTTCAAGGCACTTTAACTTTTCAGAGTTCTGCATTGTCTTAATTTTGGCCTGATTTAATTATTTTATATATTTGTTGACTAAATTATTTTATATCTTTTCTGCATTTTTTTTGTTTCTGATCTCTTCTGAAACTGGTTCCTTCCTATTTCAGTGGTGGTTTTTAAGTTTATAAAACTGGTCTAACAGTTTTTTTGTTATCAGATTGCTTCAAGGCTTGCTGATTTATAAAAGCCCCTGTTTGTAAATTACTGCATACACTGTTAGAAACTCCTTGTGTTCTGACTGAAGAGTGCTCTTAAACAAAATGGAATCATAATTGCTAAGTATAATTCTTGAACTTTAACTTTTCAGAGTTCTGCATTGTCTTAATTTTTGCCTGATTGAATTATTTTATATATTTGTTGACTGAATTATTTTATATTTCTGTTGAATTGTTTTTTTCTGATCTCTTCTGAAACTGCCCCCCCCCATTTCTGTGGCGTTGTTTAAGTTTATAAAACTGGTCTAACAGCTTTTGTTTTATCTGACTGCTTCAAGGCTTGCTAATATAGAATGGCCCCTGTTTGTAAATTCCTGCATACACTGTTAGAAACTCCTTGTGTTCTGACTGAAGTGTGCTCTCAAACAATCTGGAAATATAGTCGCTGATAGGTATTTTTTTGGCACTTTAACTTTTCAGAGTTCTGCATTGTCTTACTTTTTGCCTGATTGAATTATGTTATATATTTGCTGACTGAATTATTTTATATATTTGCTGGCATTGTTTTTTTTATCTCTTCTGAAACTGGCTGCCCCCTATTTCTGTGGTGGTGTTAAAGTTTATAAAACTGGTCTAACAGATTTTTTTATCTGACTGCTTCAAAGCTTGCTGATTTAAAATAGACCATGTTTGAAAATTCCTGCATACACTGTTAGAAACTCCTTGTCTTCTGACTGAAGAGTGCTCTCAAACAATCTGGAAATATAATCGCTGATAAGTATAATTCTTGGCACTTTACTTTTTAGTCTTCTGCATTGTCTTACTTTTTGCCTGATTTGAATTATGTTATATATTTGCTGACTGAATTATTTTATATATTTGCTGGCATTGTTTTTTTTTATCTCTTCTGAAACTGGCTGCCCCCTATTTCTGTGGTGGTGTTAAAGTTTATAAAACTGGTCTAACAGATTTTTTGTTATCCGATTGCTTCAAAGCTTGCTGATTTAAAATAGCCCCTGTTTGAAAATTCCTACATACACTGTTAGAAACTCCTTGTCTTCTGACTGAAGAGTGCTCTCAAACAATCTGGAAATATAATCGCTGATAAGTATAATTCTTGGCACTTTACTTTTTAGTCTTCTGCATTGTCTTACATTTTGCCTGATTTTAATTATTTTATATCTTTGATGCATTGTTTTTTTTTCTAATCACTTCTGAAACTGGTTCTTTCCTATTTCTGTGGTGGTGTTTAAGTTTATAAAACTGGTGTAACAGCTTTTTTGTTATCAGATTGCTTTAAGGCTTGCTGATTTAAAATATCCCTGGTTTGTAAATTCCTGCATAGACTTTTTGAAACTCCTTGTGTTCTGACTGAATAGTGCTCTCAAACAATCTAGAAATATAATCCCTGATAAGTATAATTCTTGGCACTTTAACTTTTCAGAGTTCTACATTCTGTTAATTTTTGCCTGATTAAATTATTTTATATATTTACTGGCTCAATTGTTTTATATATTTGCTAGTATTGTTTTTTTTTTTTTTTTTTTTTTGTTTCTGATCTCTGAAACTGGATCCCCCCCTTTTCTCTAAAGGTGTTAAAGTTTATAAAACTGGTCAAACAGCTTTTTTTATCTGATTGCTTCAAGGCTTGCTGATTTAAAATAACCACTGTTTGAAAATTCCTACATACACTGTTAGAAACTCCTTGTCTTCTGACTGAAGAGTGCTCTCAAACAATGTGGAAATATAATCGCTGATAAGTATAATTCTTGGCACTTTACTTTTCACACTTCTGCATTGTCTTAATTTTTGCCTGATTGAATTATTTTATATATTTGCTGACTAAATTATTTTATATATTTGCTGGCATTTTTTTGTGTGTCTGATCTCTTCTGAAACTTGTTCCCCCTATTTCTGTGTTGGTGTTAATGTTTATAAAACTGGTCTAACAGCATTTTTTGTTTTCTGATTGCTTCAATGCTTGCTGATTTAAAATAGCCACTTTTTGTAAGTCCCTGAATACACTGTTAGAAACTGCTTGTTATCTGACTGAAGAGTTTTCTCAATCAATCTGAAAATATAATCGTTGATAAGTATAATTCTTGGCACTTTACTTTTCAGAGTTATGCATTGTCTTAATTTTTTCCTGATTGAATTATTTTATGTATTTGCTGACTGCATTATTTTATATATCTGCTGGCATTGTTTTTTAGTTTCTGGTCTCTTCTGAAACTGTTTCTCCCCTTTTTCTGTGGTGGTGTTAAAGTTTATAAAACTGGTGTAACAGCTTTTTTATCTGATTGCTTCAAGGCTTGCTGATTTAAAATAACCCCTGTTTGTAAATGCCTTTATACACTGCTAGAAACTCCTTTTGTTCTCACTGAAGAGTGCTCTCAAACAATCTGGAAATATAATCGCTGATAAGTAGAATTCTTGGCACTTTAACTTTTCAGAGTTTTGCATTGTCTTAAATTTGCCTGATTGAATTATTTTATATATTTGCTGACTGAATTATTTTATACATTTGCTGGCATTATTTTTTTTTCTTTCTGATCTCTTCTGAAAGTGGTTTTCTCCCTCCCATCCATCGTATTCCTGTGGTGTTAGTTATAGTTGGTGGCTTTGCAGTTGCTCGCCCCTACTGTAAATTTGATCTGGGACACTCCTCCCAGTGTAATGTTCACTCTACCTCATACAGAAAGAACATTTTAAAAGGCCAACCCACTTAGGTTCTTAACCTTAAATTGTTTTCTGCTCATCCTTCTTCCACTTGCACGTTACTAACAAAAGTAAATAAATAAATAGATCTCCTTGTGTTCTGACTGAATGCTGACTGTGCTTCTCATGTGATAAGTATATTTTTGGCACTTCATAACTGTTCAGAGTTGAATAAAACAACAATTGAATTTAGTTCAGAATACATTTTGAATAAATTGCATTTATTTAAACTGTATTTGCTTTAATACTGCAACACACCCAAGTGAGCTAGCTTGCACTACACTTGAATTGTTTTTAGTGCTGTTTTAGCTGCTTTCTGAAAATAAAATCTAAGCTTGTTTCCTGCCTTTCTTGAAACTGGTATAGTCCATATACAAATTTGCTGCATCCAGGACTGTTGGTAAGCTTCTGAGCCCCCCAAGCCTTTTTGTGTTGGAGGGAAGCCTTTTAGCTTATCAGTGGGAATGGTAAGCACTAGGTAGCCCATCTACCACAAGAGGAGTAGCTTTTGGACCCAGAAATTGTAGTTTATTGGCCATTTGGGCAGTTATTCCATCTCTTTCTACTTTCTGGTTTGAAAGCCTGCATTTGCACTTGTTTCCCACCTTTCCTGTAACTAGTCTAGATTTGCTGTATCCAGGACTGTTGGTAAGCTTCTGATCCCCCCATGTCCTTCTGTGTTGGAAGGAAGCCTACTAGCTTATCAGAGGGAGTGGTAAGCACTAGGTATCCTATCTACCACAAGAGGTGTGGTTTCTCACCCAGAAATTGTAGTTATTGGCCATTTGTGCAGTTCTTCCATCTCTTTCAACTTTCTGGTTTAAAAGCCCATGTTTGCACTTGTTTCCCACCTTTCCTGTAACTAATCTAGTCCAGATACAGATTTGCTGTATCCAGGCCTGTTGTTTGTAAGATGCTGAGTGGTGCCAAAGTCTGCTGTTAATTTTTCCCTTAGATATGCTAGTTCTCTCCTCTCCTGCACTTTTACTAGCTTATTAGTTTAGCACTTTACCAGGCTTCTTGTAGCAATTATTGTAGCACACAAAAGTTCTACCAGCACTAAACAGTCTACAAGGAAACAACTCCAGTACTTATTAATGTCCACCCCTCCAGGCATGTCTAAAGGTCAGTTCCTTGTGCTTTCTCCTATTAACATTGTGAACTTGGGCATCCTGAGGCAATGTAGCAACTGCCTTATGTACGCTGACAACCCTCTCCTCTTACCTCCCAACACTCAGACTTGTGAGAGATGCCCTTATATATCCAAATTGGAAGCCACGCACTCTCCAGCCAAGGCCGGACTAGCTGGTCAAGAGGAGAAGGTCAACATTTGCACCACACCACATGGAACACGTAGCCCTCCAGAACACACACCAGCACTGCCTTCACATAAAAACACAAGCCACACACCCACCTTCGCAGAGGCTCTCAATAAAAATCTACCCAAACAGCAGAGATCTCCAAGGCAGAAATGCACCTGACCACCACAACACAACACTAATCATGAGACACATAATTCCCCTAAACAGTGTGCCACTCAACTAAAGCCCCTAAGGCAAAACAGCATGCCAAACACACTAGTCACAGGTGACTCAATAGTGAGGCACACTGATTTCCCACTCACTAGGCTGAATAAGGAGAAAGTAACAGTCAGCTACCTGTCAGGTACCAGGATCCATCACATAATGCATGCACTCAGGTCCCTCAACAACAGGTACAAATATGACTCTGTCATTGTACATATGGGTGTGAATGACCTGTGATGTACCTCCCTGGACTAAATGAAAAGAGATATGGAGGAGCTCTTAGATTATGTAGCCCAGGCAGGTATGACCCTAGCCCTGAGCAGCATCCTATCATCACCCAGAATGATACCACAGGACAAGCAGAAAATGACTGATTCAACAATCGGCTATGTTTTTGGTGTCATTCTAAAGGGATCCAGTATATGTCTGCCTGGAATGACATGATTGACAGACCTCAATGCTTTGCCAGAGATGGCCTGCATTTGTCACCCCTGGGCTTCCGGATACTGGCCAAGGCTCTTGCCACCCCTATAGTGCCTTTATTTTAGGCGGTGTTCCAAAGACCAAATTACCACCGTAACAGCTACAAACAAATACAATCTGAGAGTCATGCTGCTCAATGCTAGAAGTCTAAATCTCAAAATGCACTCAGTCAAAGCACTCCTTAAAATGGAGAACATCGACATTTATGCTGTAACAGAGACCTGGTTCAAGGCAGCAGAAAGCACCCCTGCACTACTAGGCTATAACTCATTCAAACCTTTCGGCCTCAGAACTTGGACCAAAGCTCCAAAGATGGTAATGTTTCCATATTCATAAAGGATGCGCACACCTCCAGACTGGTAGCCCAACATAATGCATCTGAGATACTTCAGGTGCAGGTAACATTGGGTAAGACAGAGATTCAGGTCATAGCCTGCTATAGGTCTCCAATCATGTCCCAAGACTCACACTCCATGTTCCTAAGCACCCTGGAGAATATTAGGATCCAACCTAACACTCTCATACTGGGCGACTTCAACTACCCATTCATTAACTGGGAAAACTACTCATGTACCAATACACTTGCCCAATGCTTTCTGGAATTCATTAATTCCAATGCTCTGGACCAGCACGTTGTTACCCCCACTAGATGTAGCAACATCCTTGACCTGGTCATTAATAACATAGGTGACCGTTGCTCTACACCAATAGTCAACTCCTCCCTGGTTAGATCTGACCACAAACTAATCACGTTGGAAATCCACAACCCTTCCACCCACCCCCCACAAAGGTAACCACCATGAAAAACTTCTCCAAAGCTAAATTTGGGCTCCTAAAAACAGAGATGGCTAACTTCACGGCACCCATGCAAATGGGGAATAGTTGCATGACTGCCAAATCATACACAAATGCACTGTATGAACACGTACACAAATGCATGGATCTCGCCATACCCAATAGAACCAAGATGCTCTACTCAAAAAAAGTTAGCCAATCTGGTGGTCCCCCGCCATAAAGAAACTCTACAACAGAAGGAGGAAACTGATGCAAAATAAGGCTGTGATGCCCATGCCCTGGCCCAGCAATCAAGGAGCTGCAATCCTCACCACTAACACCAGAGAGGGCATCTCATATATGAAGGAAATGATAACAAATGCACACAGTAAAGTGGAATTTCCCTTAAGAGCACACAGAGATCATAGTCAGTCCAGGGCTGCTCACTGCCTTGCTCTCCAGGTCCCCAGTAAGACTCCCCACTGGCACAGCTAAAGGGTCCAGATCTCAGCCTAGTGGGCAAGATAAAACCTCTAGCACCCTCTCTGTCCAACCAGTGCTTCATGTCCCTGCCCAAGTAGCTGACACACACACACACACTATGAGAACAGTTTATACAACCATACAGACACTCCTGGAGAAGGCTGGCACAGGTTCTCCAGCTGTGCCCCTTTTCCCAGACTATGCAGTAGTACCCTGCCACCACCCACTAATAATTATCAGCTACTCAAAGGCCCTTAAAAGGGTGTCCAGTTATTACTGTGCAATATTATTATCCAATTGGTAGTATAACTAAACAGTCAAGGCTTATTGGAGTGACTTGGTACAGTAATCACTATAAATATGCAATGTACTCTAGAGCTTAAATTATCTCTACACAAAACAGCCACAGTTGAAAGGTTTTAAAATATTTAATAAATAATAAAATCACAAGACAATACTTCTTACTACACAGTGCTTGTCAAGAGTTTGGAGATCACAGAGTAATACTTAAATCAGTAGTACAGTTCTGACATCAAAGAAAAAACACTAAGTCTAATCTTTCTAGTTTCTAGCTATTTCCAAAAGAAAAACACAAGTGTAAGAAAACTTACATAAGAGCAAGACAGTGTTGTGAGATGGATGGTCAAGACAAAAATGCTTAATCCTCTCTGATTAAATTTAAATTGCAGTTCTGATTTACATTACATCATTCTTCACACTACCCTGGGTTGCCAGGCTAACAGAAACTGCATTTACATTTTTAACATCTCTCTTTTGTTATCTTGCAGCTGGTCAGGAGCAGAGCAATAAAAATATAGTTACATGTTTAAATCTAGCAATGTAAGTCGTGTTTAAAACAATAGAAATTATTTCTTCATCTAGACCCCTTGGCACCACTGTCTACATCAAAGGGTCACTACATGCTTTACTTTGGTCAGTAGAGTGCACTGTTGTCACATTTATTTCCAGTTCCACATGTAACAGTATTTCTTTACATTTAAGACAACAAGCCTGTGTCTTACATTGATATTTACAAATGATTGAATTATCTATAAAATTCTATCTGGCTAGGCAGGCAGACTTCATCTATCTTTACCCACTCTTCACATATCCCCCCCCCCCAGAAAACTCAAGCTAATTTTTCAAGTGACCCTTGAGAAATGCTTAAGAGGGTTATGTCTATCTGAGTGTACCTTACCCCATTCCCTGTCTTGAGAGCCCATCTGCATTGGCATTGTTACTCCCACTGTGGTTCTGCAGTGACATATATGCTTGCAACCCTAGGCTCCATCTTAGCGACTTGGCATTTTGTTGGCTGGCTCTGTTTAACCATATTAGAGGATTGTGATCTGTCAAAACAGTGAATTTCCTTCTATACAGATAAGGCTGAAGTTTCTACAGTGCCCACACAATGGCTAGACATTTCTTTTCTACAGCTGCATAGCATTCCTCCTTGGGTTGGAGCCTACAACTGAGATAAACCACTGGGCACTCTTCTCCCTCTGAAGAAATCTGGCTAAGTACAACCCCCACCCCATGGTTCAAAGCACCTACCTGCACAACAAATTCTTTGCTGTAATCTGGACAGGCTAACAGGGGTTCCTTCAAAAGCTTTTTTAAGCTTCTGGAATGCCTGTTCACATGATGAGGTCCACACTTCCTTATATGGCCTGTTCTTCCTTGTCAGGTCTGTGAGGGGAGCAGCTATGGTACTATAACTGAGGATGAACTTTCTGTAGTACCCTGCTGTCCCTAAAAATTCCCTCACCTGCTTTTTAGAAACAGGTGCAGGCCATGCCTGAATGGCTTTCACTTTGTTAGGTTATGGCCTTATCTTACCACTCCCCACTCTATGTCCTAGGTAGGAGACCTCTGCCATACCCACCTGACATTTGCTCGGCTTAATGGTCAGCCCTGCTCTCTGTAGTTTGCCCAGCACCTCCCTGACATGCTGAAGGTGCTCTGGCCAGGAATGGCTGTAGATGGCAATATCATCTAGGTAAACAAGGGCAAACCCTACTGTTCCTTCTAGGATATGATCTGCAGCCTCTGGAAAGTCTCTGGGGCATTCTTCATCCCAAAGGGCATCTTCGTGAACTCATACAAGCCAAACAGAGTCACAAAGGCTGACTTCTCTCTAGCACTGGGAGTCAAGTGCACATGCCAGTAACCCTTGGTAAGATCAATGGTTGTAAGATACTTAGCCCCACCCAGCTTCCCTAGGGCCTCATCTGTCTTAGGAATTGGGTAAGCATCTGATTCTGTGTGACTATTTAATTTCCTGTAGTCCGCACAGCATCTGGTGCTTCCATCCTTGTTTGGCACCAACACCACTGGGGAGGCCCAGGGACTGTTGGACTCTTGAATCACCCCTAGTTCCAACATCTCCTGTACCTTCTCCCTTAAAGTTTGTTTGACTCTCTCGAGCACTCTAAAAGGGGCCTGCCTAATAGGCCTTTGGGGTCCTGTATCCACCTGGAGCTGCCCCAGGTGGGTGCACCCTGGTTTCCCAGTGAACATGTCCCCAAATTCCTGCAACACTGCTCAGATTTCTCGAACCTGGGTAGGAGATAGCTGCTGGGGCATTGCTACCCCTTCCACTTAGGTGTCAGCCGAGCCTCACTGAGGAGATCAGTCCTCAGACTCCTCCTGCAACCCACTGCAAATGCTCAGCACAAGGGCCTCCCTATCATGGTAAGGTTTCATCATGTTAACATGGTACAATTTGTGCCCCTGCTGTCTGCCTAGCAGTTCCACCATGTAGTTAACATCACTTAGCTTTCTTACCACCTTGTAGGGTCCCTCCCAAGCTGCTTGCAGCTTGTTGTGTGTGACAGGAATGAGAACCATTACCTGCTGCCCCACAGCATACTCTCTAGCTCGAGCATTCCTGTCATGCCACATCTTTTTCTGTTGTTGGGATTCTGCCAGGTTCTCCTGGGCCACCCCATGGGTTCCATGAGCCTTGTCCTGAGGTTTAGGATACAACCACACAGACACTCCTGGGGAAGGCTGACACAGGTTCTCCAGCTGTGCCATCTTTTCCCCAGACTATATGGCAGTACCCTGCCACCACCCTCTAATAATTATCAGCTACTCAAAGGCCCTTAAAAGGGTGTCCAATTATTACTGTGCAATATTATTATCCAATTGGTAGCATAACTAAACAGTCAAGGCTTATTGGAGTGACTTGGTACAGTAATCACTATAAATATGCAATGTACTCTAGAGCTTAAATTATCTCTACACAAAACAGCCACAGTTGAAAGGTTTTAAAATATTTAATAATACATAATAAAAGCACAAGTCAATACTGCTTACTACACAGTGCTAGTCAAGAGTTCAGAGATCACAGAAAAATACTTAAAATAAATCAGTAGTACAGTTCTAATATCACAGAAAAATACTTAGTCTAATCTTTCTAGTTTCTAGCTATTTCTAAAAGGAAAACACATGTTTAAGATAACTTACATAAGAGCAAGACAGTGCTGTGAGTTGGATGGTCAAGACAAAAAATCTTAATCCTCTCTGGTTCTCTGTTTAAATTGAAGTTGAAGTTTGGATTTACATTCCATCATTCTTCACACTTCCCTGGATTCCCAGGCTAACAGAAACTGCATTTACATTCTTAACATCTCCCTTTTATTATCTTGCAGCTGGTCAGGAGCAGAGCAATAAAAATATATTTGCATGTTTAAATCTAGCAATTTAACTCTTGGTTAAAACAATAGAAAGAATTTCTTCATCTAGACCCCTTGGCACCACTGTCTACATCAAAGGTTCACCACATGCTTTACTTTGGTCAGTAGAGTGAACTGTTGTCACATTTATTTCCAGTTACACGTGTAACAGTATTTCTTTACATGTAAGGCAACAAGCCTGTGTCTTACATTGATATTTACAAATGGCAGAATTATCTATAAAATTCTATCTGGCTAGCCTGGCAGCCTTCATCTATCCTTACCCACTCTTCACAAAGGCAAAGTCCCAAGACTGAAAAAACTCCTTTATCATCCGCAACAAAAGGTTGAGATCCCTCATCAAATCCTTTAAAGCTAGTTATGAAAACAGAATTGCAGCAGATAGTAAAGACAACCACAAGGCCTACTATAGTTATGTAAAGAATCTCCATGGCAGTACCCAGATTTGCTCTGAGCTACTGCATAATGGTACCTCCTATACCAAGCCAACAGATATTGCCAATATACTGGCCGACAGATTCATTGCTAACTTTACCCCCCCCCCCAAAGGACCAATCACAATACCAGTAGATTGCCAGGCACCCAGTATTACTGCTGCACAGGTTAAAACAGCACTGTCCAAGGCCAAGAATACAGCTTCTATGGGACCTGACAATATCCCTGGCTGTGTTCTACATGAACTACAGAGTGAACTGGCACCTCACCTGTGTGCCCTGTTCAATCACAGCCTCACCTCAGGCTTTGTCCCTACCAAATGGCATACTGCTACAGTCATCCCTCTCCACAAAGGAGGAGCAACTACAGACCCTGGGAATTATCACCCAATTATAGCCTGATGAGTCTGATATGCAAATCTATGGAATGCATCATCATGGACCTAATAAACAAGGATATAGGGAATTTCCAAACTCTGGATCCTACACAGTTTGGTTTTGTGAATGGCAGATCATGCCTGCTCAAATCGCTCGACTTCTTTGAGTCAGTCACCAGAGCTGTGGATAAAGGCGAGGCAGTTCATACAGCCTGCCTTGATCTGGCCAAGGCCTTTGATACCATTCTCCACTCAGGAAGCATAGAAAAATTCACTAAGCTAGGCATCAACCCCTATATCAGGTGGGTTTCAAACTGGCTCACAGATAGAACCTACCGTGTGAAAGTAGCTGACTCCAAGTCAGACTGCCGACCAGACTGCCTACCAGTCACGAGTGGAGTCCCACAGGGTTCAGTCCTGGGTCCTCTCCTGTTTGGTATCTACGTCTCTGAAGTCCAGGCCAACATGAAGGTACACTGGCTGACAAAGTTTGCAGACGATTGCAAGGTGGAAGCTATTATTAACTCCCCAAGTGATGTTGACATCCTACAGAAAGGCCTTAATGACACCAATGACTGGTGTCAGAACCATGACCTTAAGCTCAATGCTAAAAAATGTGTCATTATCCCCTTTGGGAAAAACCTGGTTCCCTTGAATTACCACATTGATGGTAGTCCACTGAACATAGAAGGCCTCATAAGAGATCTGGGAACACAGGCTGACAGCAACCTCTCTTTTGACCAACACATTGCCACTGTGGTCAGAAAGTCCTTCTATGTGGCATATCTCATCACTAATGGTTTTGCATCCAGGAAGAAAGAGGTCATTGTCTCCCTCTACTTTTCCCTCATTAGGCCAATCATAGAGTACAATTCCCCCATTTGGCATGTCCCTCACTGGTCACTTGCAACAACTGAAGAGGCCGCAGAAGTACCTCACAAAGAGGATCCTAGACCTTAAGCACTTGTCCCATATGGACAGACTCAAAAAACTCCAACTGTTCTCTGTCTCATATCACCTACTTAGAGGCGATCTCTACTTGAGTTACAAAGCCATGTCTGACCCAGCTCTGTTAGATATTCTGCATCTAAAGAAATCCTAATCCCTCCGCACCACAAGCTCCAGAGACCCCAACCTCATTACCACAATCAACAGGACATGCTGGAGGGACAGGTTCATAACCTAGAGACTGCCCATGCTATGGAATAGACTTCCCATACATGCCAAGCAGAGCACCTCACTGGCCCTCTTCAAGAGAAATCTTGATGAGTGGATGGGAAATAGAAAATTCACCCCGGGGATCACTCCAGTGGCTCTACTCGACAGAGGCATGGGAATTAAGGTCAGGTGGTACGATGCCAAAGTAATCCAATGGGCTAGGCTTGTAAAGGCTCCAAGGCCATTAGCCTAGTACACACCTATGTGTGTTATCCTTCTAATTTTAGTCCGACACCACATAAAAATAGTATCAAAGAGTTAATGGCCCATTTGGAGTTACTGATGACTGGACACCTACTAAGATGCACTATGAATAATTGTGTGCTATTTAATCAACATGCATTTGCACTAAACTAAAAGATCTGAATCCCAAGACTGTTTTTTTTTACAGTCAACGTTCTGTTACCATTGATATAGGAGCAAGCATCAACTCCCCTGAAATGTGTACATACTAACTCTGAAGTTGCACAGATTCAGAGAAAAGGAAGAATGTGTAAAAAAAAAAGAAAAAAGAAAACAAAACTCATCTTCTCCCTTGTCTCTGAGTGAAATTAGCTACAAACAAGCACACTATATGTGTCCTGGTTAGTACTGATACATTAGAAATGCTGACAGCAGGAAAAAAATGATCTTCCTGTTTCGATGTTTCAGCACACAATACAGCAGGATGAGACAGTGTGTGTTTACTGTTGTATAACAACCATTATCTCAACCTCACTGCCCCATTTGACCATCATAATAAAGAAAACAAAGTAATTATTTTAAAATAATTTTACATGAAGGAAATCCCCCCCCCCCCCCATACCACCTTATGTAGCAGATTGTGCCACTACACCATAGATACCTAAATATACTGTTTTCAAGGTTGTGGCAACTCATACAAAAGTAATAAGTATATTTCACTTTTCTCCAAGTTGGCATGACCTCAGCAGTAGTATATTTAGGGACTAAGAGAAGATGGAGCAGCACCATCATAATAGGGGAGTTCATAGGTATATACTAGGCTAATGACCACCAGGACCTTTGTAACCTAACCTTGCAACCCAATCCAGTTGTGTCCCTATGTATCATGGGTGTTTATTTGGAGGGAGCATGTTAGAAAGTTTCTAAAAGTTATGTGGGGGTATGGTAGTTTGAGCATTACTATCTATCTCTATCAGAGACATGGTCATCCATTGGTCAAGGTTACTCTTAAATAGGGTTAGGGATAGAGTCTGCTGCACTTGGATGGGGAGTCAGTTCCAGAATGTGGGGATCCTTTGATACATATATCTCACTCACCTACATGTTTTACTTATGTCACAAGTAAAATTTAAATCATTGGATCTAGTGGTTCTGATGCTGTTCATTTTGTAAATTTCAAAAGGTCCATCAAAGGATGCCTTATATGCCATATATAGATCATCTCTGAGTAACCTGTAGGAGACTGAGGATAGGAATAGGTGAACTATATAGGACAATGTGTTTATAACCTGGATTTTTCTGGTAAGAAGTCTTTGTGGGCATTCCAACTGTTGCATAGGTCTGATCAGGAACATGCTGAAGGGGACATTATACTCAGTGATGAGAAGGATAAGGACCAAATAAAGTGGCATTATGACTTCCTTGACCCTGGATGCCATGGCCTTACTTATAAGTTGGGCAGCATAGAATGATTTTCCTAGTACCTTGGCCACATGTTGGTCATAAGCTACATTATTGTCTATATATGCTCCTAGATCCCTGACTACCAGGTGTCTTATTAATGGAGTAATTAGCCTGGGTGGCAGTTTTCCCAAAAGGCACTATAATGCATTTCTTGACATTGAGTTTTAATCCGTGACTTTGGCACCAATCATTTGCCTGTGTTAAATTCTCTTGTAAGATGTTTGTGTAATGGGGATAATTTATGGTAACTCCCAATTTGCAGTCATATGCAAACTTGGTCAGCCAAAGGCCCTTGACATTAGCCTTTGCCTGCAAGAAGAAGATACAAAATAGGAGCGGTGCCAGCATGGAGCCCTGCGGTACCCCACTAGTGACTGGTCATTTAGAGGAGGTGCTTTCACCTAACCTGGCTTCCTGGGTCCTGTCTATGAACCAGTTTGCAAAGTAATGAGTTATCTAGGGGATTATGCACAGTTCAGTGACTTTATCAACTATACCCAAGTGGGGTATTGTATCGAACACCTTAGCCAGGTCCAGGAGGCAGTATACACTGTTTTCCTGTCACGCATTACCTTGGTGACCTTCTCAAAGAAGTCTGCCAGGTTTAGTAAGCATGACCTTCCCCTGACAAAGCCAGAATGGGTTGGGTCTAGTCTCTGAAGGTTGCCTATGTCTTTGTTGCTTATTTCCATGATACTTTATTCTATGGTGTTGCATATTAGACTGGTCAGACTAATAGAACAACACCAATATCTTCACTCCAAAATCCTTCAACAATGAAAAAATCCAAATGGAATGTAGAAACACCAAAAATAGAGCAGTTCCACAGCAATTTAATATTAAAATTATATACTTTTATTCACTTATTCTAGCGCCTCGGTGTAACCACCTTCTAGGAATACCTATTGCTGTGGAACTGCTCTATTTTTTTGGTGTTTCTACATTCCATTTTGATTTTTCATTGTTGAAGGATTTTGGTCA
The DNA here is from genome assembly GCF_019279795.1 of Protopterus annectens. Lineage (NCBI taxonomy): Eukaryota > Metazoa > Chordata > Ceratodontiformes > Protopteridae > Protopterus > Protopterus annectens. The sequence goes on from NC_056749.1 coordinate 375,917,092, forward strand.
GACTAATAAGTCTGTAGTTTCTGAGGTTGATTGATGATCTACCTTTATAAAGTGGGATAACTATTGCAATCCTCCATTCTAGTGGGTATTTCATGGGGTAAGGCTGGAGGAGTTTAGAATGAAATCTGAGCAGAATTTGTCAGCCAGAAAATTTGCTGTGTCACTCTGCTCAGTGAAGGTGGCACCACTGACTACTAGTTCAGCACACTGATGTGTGTTGGCTTTGAGGTTTTGGGCATAGCTTTAGAAGGCCTTGTGGTTGTCTTTAGCCTGTTAGGCTTTCTTGGCCTCATAGATGACCTTGTTGGACTTAAGTATTCTTATTTTCCCTGGGAAAAAAAGCGCTGTTCTGGTTGTTCGCTGTTATGTGTTTTCGAGATTTAGGGGTTGATATAACAACGTTCGATCATCTGATCGTTCATTGTTCTAATATAGACCCTGCAGAATGACATCAGTTAATTTCCAGTTTGGTTTAATTAGAGAACTCCTTTCATTATGGGAGCTGCTCTTCCTAATTTTAGCCATGACTTGTTTTTCTTTTGTTATATATTACATCCGCGGTGGTGCAGCGGTAGCATTGTTGCCTCACAGCAAGAGGTTCTCCCATTCGATTCTCGGCTGGAGTGGGGAGAGCCTTCTGTGTGGAGTCTGCATGTCCTCTTTGCAGTTGGGTGGGCATTTGAAAGACATTCGTAAATGGGCATGCCTTTGTTGAAGGTTGAACGTCGAGCTGGCATCTCGGCATTCATCAAAATCTACTGCCGATTAAATATTTTAATCCATGTAATGGCAAAAAAAAACAGACTGGTTTCGGCAATAATAACAATGCCTTCCTCAGTGTAAAGAAAGACTTCACAAAAAGCCATATTTATTACAAAATGAGAAAAGCAACTCAAATTGATTGGCTGGTCATAATTGTTCATACCACCTAGCCTAATTATCCATCTTTTTTCTTTCTGATTCAGTATAGTATGCCAGCCAATCGGCTGTTGTTATTGCCGAAATCTGTTTTGTTTTTGCCATTACATGGATTAAAATATTGTTTCTCAACTACGTTGCGCTGGCTCCTTCTTTTGGACTGACTTGATGCCTTTTTGCGCCGTGCGCTAGCTGTACTTGCTGGGGTTACATTGGGACATCATTCCCATTAGAACAAGCTGTTACCTCTGCTTCTTATACGCTTACTCATCTTGTCACTCTGTTTCAAGGTAAAGTCTTTTCATTATCTCTAGGAAAGTGAGATACGAACATTATTATTGACTTATTAAGGAATGAAAACATACTACAAAATGATGTGCGACACGTGGCCTGTAAGGAAGTTAGTAGGATTATTTATCATGTTTGATTTCACTTTATCCCCCATAGTAGGATGCTCAAGTGGTCAGAAGACCTAAGCTCAACAGCTGTTTTAGGCAGAAATTGATGAAAGTGAATACAATTTAAACCAGACGTACACAGGTGTCGGCACACTTCAGCTTCTTCTGACTGATGTATATGTCATCCTGCTGACTTCATTGAGATATTTAGGAATATGTTTTCTAGAATTTTTTTTTTTTTTACCGATGAGTTCAGGAGTTCACTACTGCCTACTGATCCTGATTCTTTTATTCTTTGTTTTACCAGATGTGTATCCACAACAGACTGGTTACTTCTTCAAGTACTTCAAAATTCTGTGAGCCCCCAGCTCATCATCTTTATCCTACATTTTAAAGATGTATGATGAGCAATTATCTGTGCCTCTTGCATACATTTCTGAAAAGTAACTGATGCGATGAGCAGCCATCCAGTCCTGTTATATGCATTATTGAAAAGTGAGAGATTTGACAAGCAGCCGTCTAGGTCTACAGCATGCATTTCTGAAAAGTAACTGATAATTTCATCCTATCCCATTTCAATGATGGAGCACTTAAGGGAATTGGTTCCTATTCCCTCCCGAGGCTGTGATCCCTCAGAAGGATTATATTTGGTTCAGGGGGTTTAACACCTCTACATGGAGTGTGCGGAAGCTTTTGACATAGCGCACCATTTTAAGGTTTTTCAGAAAAATTAATTCAGGTATCCTATCAAAGAAATTTGACTTGACAAAATCAACATATATGCTGTTGTGTACTTACCTACACAAGGACACGTTAGTCATTACCATCCCGGTATTTACTAATGCCACTTTCTGGCTAAATTTCTTCAGATGTCAGTTTATTTGTAATGCAAGAATTTTCTAATAGTGGTGTGACAACCCACCACTGGGCCAGTAATCAAGGAGCCTCAGTCCTCACCACTAGCAGTTCACTGGGAGGATAGCAAGTACACGCCATATTTCCAGATGCAGCTCTCTGCATCAAGTGCAGTTTCTTTTAAGAGCACACAGAGACCACAGTCAGTCTGGGGCTGGTTTCTCACTCTTCCTCTAGATCCCCAATAAGACTACCCACTGGCACAGCCATAGAGTTGAGTTCACAGCTGAGTGACCAAGCCAAGACTCCCAGCACCCTCTCTATCTAACCACTGCTTTGTGTCCCTGCCCAAGTAGCTGACACATACACACTTTGAGGATTGATTTACACACACTCACACACACACACACACTTGGGAGAGGCTGGCACAGGTTTATTAACTATGTCCCCTTCTACTCAGACTATAAGGTAATTACCACTGCCACCAGTCAAGTCCTTATCAGCTACTTTAAGGCCTTTAACCAAGGCTGTCCGATCTTACTGTGTAATATTACTATTAACACAAATTATAGTTTGACCAAGAGTGAGGCTATTAGAAGTAGCCTGCAAAGTGTCACTGAATAAATATGTAAGTACTGTCAAAACTTAAATATCTCTACACAGATCAGCTACAATGAAAGGTTTTAATATATTTAATAATAAACAATAAAAGAAGAAGAATATATACTCACAGTGACATCAGAGTTCAAAACCACAGGAAATATTTAAAACAACATTGCAGGACAGTCTCAAATAAATAAAGAAAAATATCTAAACTAAGCTTCACTATATTTCTGATTGAATCTAAGAGAATTGCTATAATCTCAGAATTTATTAATAGAGCAAGACAGATGTGTTGAATGGATCTTCTAGTTGTTGTCAGGTCCAAGACGGAATGCAGAATGCTCTGTTTCACTAAGAGACTTCTCAAATTAGTATCTAAAATATTACTTGTGGGATAGCTTGCAGAATGGGTCTACTTTATTTCAGCGGAAAATCAGATGATTGAACACTGTTCGTTCGAACACTAATAGTCAAACCGACAAAATAGCGAACGGCCGGAACAGCAAATGTTTTCCCAGGAAAAGAAATCTCTGGGCCGGCTGTCTGGGTTGTGCCATTTCCTCCACTTTAGTGTGATCACAGAGTTGGCATATTTAAGTGGGGGTGTGTGGTGGGCGTAGCCCCCCCCCCCCCACTTCATTTACTGTTTAGTGTTTTTTTTTTTTTGTTTGTTTTTTTGGGAACAGCAATTTTTTCCCTGGGAAAAAAAAATTGCTGTTCTGGTTGTTCAATGTGATGCGTTTTCCAGATTTAGGGGGTCAATAAAACAATGTTCGATTATCTGATCTTTCGTTGTTATAATATAGACCCTGCATAATGACATCATTTCTTGTCATCTGACTTATAGTTCCCAGACCCAAAACAACCATTGATGGCAGCTGGTAACATTCAGCGTCTACTTTAAAAATACAAAGACAAGAGCTTCTCCTCAGATCTCTGGTAGATGCTGGAAGTCATAAAACACTTGCATTCCTTCATGCTTTCAAGACAAGTAATTAATTCACCCTAAAGACAATACAGAAAGTTTCCTACTACAGACATTGTGCCTGTTGCTGTATTGAAAACTGTAAGATACCATCCTTTATGGCCTAGAGGGATTATATTTAGTTCAGGGGGTTGAACACCTCTACGTGGAGTGCATGGAAGCTTTTGACCTAGGGCAACATTTTAAGGTTTTTCAGGAAAATTCATTCAGGTATCCTATCAATGAAATTTGACTTGACAAAATCAACATATACTGCATGCTGTTGTGTACTTTATGTATGCAAGGCGACATTAGTCATATCCATCCCAGTATTTACTAATGCCACTTTCTGGATAAACTTCTTCAGATGTCAGTTTATTTGTAATGCAAGAATTCTCTAATAGTGGTATAATAGTTTATAGTCTGGATGATGTAAGATAAGGTTGTAGTACTGTAATCAACATCTGTCTGCCTACAAAAGTACTCCTTGGAGGTATTAACAATAGATTTTGGGTGTCACCATTTTTATTGATTTAACAATGGCATTTAATATGTTTTATGATGAACTCGTGCTTTGGATTCTTGCTGAAAATGTGATGTCTCTAGTTATGTGTGACTGAATTTAGAATAGTTTACCCAAATCTAGATGTTTTTATTTTATCATTCCTTCTTTAGTACATTGCAGTATGCCTGAAGGGTTAGTACTTCACTCACTAGTGATTAGTGGTTGGGGTTGGCATAACAGTTAATGTATTTACCTCACAGACACAAGACACCGGGTTTGATTCTAATCTGTGAGGATAATTGGCTATGCTTAAAATGCCACAAAAGGGCAGGTAGCTTAGACTTGCATATAAACTTATGAACTTACTATCCGAATTCTCTTGTCTACAGATAACCTGCTGCTATTTAGGATACTCTCCTGTCAAGCAAAATACATAGAAAAAAATGGGAATTGTGGGAACAATACATAAAGGGGAGGAATGAGATTTAAGAGAAGACAGGACTTAAATGAGCTATGTAATGTTTGAAAATGATTGGGTAGATTATAAGTGCTGTATAATGTCTGCAACTGGGAGTGTGTCAGTATAGTTTGTGATATAAATGCTTGCAACTTGGATTGTGTCAGTGTGGTTTGTGTGCATTTATATAAATGTATGATTGCTTATGTCATAAGTGATGGTTTAATAAAGATATTTCTTGTTTAAATAAAGGGGGCAGGAATTGCATAATTTATGTAATGTTGCTTAGGTTATATGATATATAGCAATATATGTGAAGTATAATGTATATTAATTTTAACTTGTTAATACAGTTTGATTACTTTTATATAAATGTAAATGTGCCTGTGTCACAAGTGATAATTCAGTAAAGGTATTTAAAACAAACCAACAAAAAAGTGCAGAATGATTTTGAAGCACTCCGACAATGCTTTCCAGATGAATTTTACTGAAATAAAAATGAGTACTTATGTATTATCACAACTAGATTCTGAACAGGAGAAACAGATGTTTTCCAAGCCATACTTCTGCCAGAAAATGCAATGAAAGTTTCCAATGAGGAGAATGTAACATTACTTACTACATCTGTGTACCTTTCTACCTTTCAGGATGATAAATATATACAGTTTGCTTGTTTATTCTGGAGGGTGGTCAGTCAGACAGTGTTGGGACTGTCACTGTCGTAAAGGCCTAACGACTTTTACTCATTCATCCCTGGTAGCTGTTTGAAGCAACAACTTTTTTAAGTCCATGACATCACTTAGAAACACTTTCACATTTCTAGACACACAACTTCATCATCTTTTCATTAAATCACCGGGTGAAATCTGTCAGCCTAAGCATGCCAGTCAAGCGTGCACAACTGTACATGATGCCTGGCTTCCATATTGTATTGTCACTGTCTCACATGTAAAAGATGCATTTGTTTCAGTATCCAATTTCAGATCCTTCCTAGTATTTATGTTACTGCAGACATTTGAGTGCACCAAGTTTATAATGGCAGTGTTTACAAATCTGTTTCCATTTTGAAGCAATTTTCCCATGACTTTTTTGGGCTCCTGTGGAATTCTTTAAGAAAGCAGGTGAGACATGTCTCCTAACAGTATTACACCACACCAAAACTATGTGATGGAGTTGTGATGCCCCTGCACTAGCCCAGTAATCAAGGAGCCTCAATCCTCACCACTACCACGAGTGAGGAATATACACATTGGGAGGATGACAAGTACACACACTGTAAAGTAAAATTTCCTTTAAGAGCACACAGAGATCACAGTCAGTCTAGGGCTGGTTTCTCTCTCTTTCTCCAGATCCCCAATAAGACTCCCCACTGGCACATCTATAGGTTTAAGATATAAGCTAAGTGGTCAAGCCAAAACTTCCAGCACCCTCTCTGTCCAACCAGTGCTTTGTGTCACTGCCCAAGTAGCTGACACACACACACTTTGAGATTTGGTTTATATACAAACACACAGACACTCCTGGGGAAGGCTGTCACAGGTTTACTAGCTATGCCCCCTTCTACCCAGACTATAAGGTAGTTATTACTGCCACCAACCGCTACTTATCAGCTACTGTAAAGGCCCTTACCAAATGATGCCCAGTTATACTGTGTAATGTTACTGTTATCCAAATAGTAAGTGTGACCAGAACTTTTAAGGCTATTTAGGAGTGGCCTATACAGTATCAACAAATACATGCAAGTACCCTAAGAGCTTAAATATCACTAAACAAAACCAGCCACAGTTAAAAGGTTTAAATATATTTAATAATAAATAAAATCACAAGACAATACTCATTAACTCAACATAGTGACAACAGAGTTCAGACTCACAGGAAATATTTTAAAACAGCATTGCAGGACAGTCTCACATAAACACATAAACATTTAAACTAATCTTGCTGTATTCCTATCTTTATGTAAGAGATACTATGCCCTAACTGTCTTACTTACAGAGCCAGGCAAATACAGATGAGTGGATGATCTTACTAGGTCCAAGACAAGATACAAAATGCATTGACTTTCTCTGAAAGATTGTTCTTAAATTAATAATACACATTACTACTGGGTCATCTCAGATTACATAATTCTTGTCACCTCTGCCTTAGTTTCCAGGCCAACAGGAACTTAAAATGTAACATGTGTCTGTGAAAAATACTTATCTCTCAGATGTACAGCTGCTAGGAAGTCACAGAGCAATACCAAAACACTTTACATGTGAAACCTAGTAATTATCTCCATCTCAAGACGATAGAAAGAAACCCCTAACACTAGACATCCTGAATCTTATCTGAGGTGAACTAACTTTATAGCATATCATAAAACTCGTTCCTTTTTTCTTAGAGTTTGCAAGTTAACTCTGTATATTCCAGCCTTTACCATCAACATATACATTTGCATAGACATGTAGTTTATACATATTTCTGCTCTTTTCCAGCAGGGTGCACTGTGGTTACAATTTTGAAGCTCAGTACAAAACATAAAGTTTTCTTAAATTTCTAAGGGATGCGTACAAACCATATTACTATTCACAAATGACATAGAATTATTTACAAAATTCTAGCCGGCTGGGCTGGCAGCCCTCACAGGAGTGATCATCCAGAAATGAAATCAGTTTTTCTAAAACCATTTACCGAGGACATTTTGAAATGAATTACAGTTAAGACACATGCCAAGTGTGATATTGTCTGCTACCACTGGGAATTACAATTTCAGGTAGTGACTGTGGAATCTGGTTGTGTTAATACACAAGTACCTAAAAGTGATATATTTTTGAGACTCCAAATAAGTTGAACGAAATCTCTCTATACTGGATTGTTCAATTTCTTGATGGCTCAGTTCTTCAGATGGCAGTTCATGTCTATTGCCTAGGGATCTGTCTGGACCTGTTCATCACATTTAGTAAATGTCTGCAGTAGAATATTAGAATATTGATAAGTAAGGATGCCTCTTACTTTATTGATAAGCAAGCATACCTCTTCCTTTAAGGTTTTAGAATTCATACCCTGATGTCATGGTTGAAAATGGTAATGAGGTTCTTATTCCATAACTGGAGTATGGTAATCAACTTGTTACTTAGCAACCACTGTGAATTGTGCTGCCAATACCGCTGAACAATTCTGCATAAATATTCTGCAGTCGCCCAGTGAAAGAATATAGCAATAACCCACACCTGGGTGTGGGTAATGCTGGATTTACCCACAGTTGGTGTGGTTTGGTCACGAGGGCGAAGCCTGAGTGGCCAAACAAAGCCAACCGTGGGTAAATCCAGCATTACCCACACCCAGGTGTGGGTTATTGCTTTTATACAATGACATTATTTAAGAAAAAAAATACGTACTTTTCTTAAATAATGGCATTGTATAATGCCTCCTTGCTGCCCTTACGCAGCTCTCTGGTATTCTGCGGCAGTTCTGATGTACTGCGCATGCGTATGCCCATGCAGTACATCAGAGCTGTGGGCAAAAGCAATGGAGAAAGCAAGATCTCTGTTGCTTTTTACAAACTGTTTCACTATGTTAAATGGGTTTAACATAGCGAGACAGCTTTTAAAAAAGCAACAGAGAATCTCTGTTGCTTTTTTAAAGCTGTCCCGCTATGTTAAACCCATTTAACATAGCGAGACAGTTTTGAAAAAAGCAACGGAGAAAGCAAGATCTCCATTGCTTTTTACAAACTGTCTCGCTATGTTAAAGGAGTTTAACATAGCGAGGCAGCTTTAAAAAAGGCAATGGAAAATCTTGTTTAACATAGCGAGACAGCGTGAAGCAATGGAGATCTTGAGTTCTCCATTGCTGTAAAAAAAGAGTTATAGTAATGGAAAAAGTCCGGGCGACCGGACCTTTTTCCATTACTATAACTCAGATTTACAATGTGCATGCTGCCAATCAGCATGCACGTTTTTGAATATTAATGGGGGGGTCGTTGTATAATAACTGTCTTCCTCTGCATAGTGCTGTGTGCCTCCTCTCAAAGGAGCAGTGCTGTCTTTTTCTTTTTTTGTTTTTTAACTATTGCTTGTGCCTGGCTGATAAATTAGAAGATCTGCTCAGCTGCTATAAATTGTGCTCTATCCTGAAAAGAAACTAATGCTAATTACATTTCCTCCAGTGGAGTTCTGGGAGTTTGTAATCTGTCCTTCCAATTGTTCCATCCAGAGCCTTTTAACAAAATTGAGTTTTATCCTCCTAGTTCAAAAAAATGTCAGTATCTTCAGAACCATACTTTTTACTAAGTAAGTGTGAATGGAAGACTTTTCAACACAAACCAAACTTTACAGTGATTATATGTCATTGTACTGTAGGTCTTAAACTAGATTTTAGAAGTCATAATAACAATTAATAAATATTAATTTTTGAAATCTACTTAGAGTACCTCAGCACTCAAACTACACTCATACTGTCAGCAACATTTTGTTCATCCTTGTTGAAGCTTTTATAGGAGACTAAGCATTCCTATACAACTTGTTTGTTGAGAAACATGGAAACTGTGACATGCATAAATACTGTATGCAGACCACTTCTCTCTTCAGCTGTACTAAGCAAAGGGGAAGTTTTATTGTAGTTATATTGCCCATCTTGTACATTTTGAGATGAACTCTTTCAGTATCTTGTATGTCATTTGGTTTTATAATTATTAATGCAAATATGAACATACAATATTATTTATTTATTGTTGATTGGGGTAGTCTGACTGGGTTTTGGTAGCCCCCTTTAAGTATGGACATGATTAAAGCTCCAGTTACAAAATGGTCAGTTTTATATTCTGGAGAAAAATGTAAAGCTTAAAGTTAAAATACAGTTATACGATAATTGAAAGGCTGATATACTAGAAAAAAATGCAATCGGTAAAATATGGAGTCATTACATATGAATACAAGGTAAATTGGCTGTGAACTCAATACATATTAATGTAAGACAAATTGTCATATACATTGATGTTTAGAATGTCAGATTAGCAATTTTACATTCATTGGTAGGGGATTTAAGAGAGATGAGATGAGGGAGATATGAGTAGAAAGCAGAGAAGAGTTGATAAGAATATAAAGCAGAGGGTAGGTGAGTCATGTGCATATTTCTTGAGTGATGCAGAGAAAAAGAAAGGTCGTAGTGAGTTGAGGTTGATGCAGAAGATAATAAGTATGAGTTAGAATTTTGCTGAAGGGAAAACGATTAGACTCCTACAGGCAATTATGTGCATGCAGCCTGAAGTTTATGTAAGGCTGCCTGTGGACGTCTGCCATCCCTCTAGAGAGTTTAAATTATTTTTTGGAACATTTTTATCAGCTGGTTTTGTTTACATTTGGTGAGAATGGAAGTTTGTTTTCCACTGTGTTTTTAGACTCACTAAATTTTTCCTCATAGTGCAGTAGAGAATATGGCAGCTGTAGCTTTTATTTTTAGTAGCTACAAATATTGAGTCGCCAGATTTATTTTTGTAGGTAATGCTAGATTTACAATGGGCTCACTGATTTTTTTGGCATATCATCGTACAAATTCCTGGATATAAATTAGTTTTCATTCTATAGTCAATGTAAGCTTAGGACTAACCTGAAATTAGATGATAAGAATGGGCTCTGTTCTAGGCCCAACTAATTTTGTTTTCAGATCTTACAGTGTTCTTGTGTTTCCTGATCAGTTACCTTAAGCAATCATCTAAATGCTGCAAGACTTCAGTTGCTGTCCTTAAATCGTCTATGTAAATAATAGTCTACACATCAGCTTGGTTTTAAATCAAAGCTACTTATGTCTTTAATGGCAGTAGAATAAAAACTCAAGAACTAAAATGTGTTTCTTTCTCAGCATTAAACTGCTCAAACTGTTCAGCGGAAGAGTTCAGCAGTTCATTATCTCTTACAAGGCAGATACACTGCATATTATCTTTGGGAATTTTCTCTCCTTTCTTCTAATCCCAGGAAACACTGTCTACATGTTTTCTTTGTTCTAAACAGCAAACAGTTCCTTGGCTTTCTTTTAAACACAGAATATGGTATTTGCTGTCTGTCTGATAAGAAATGATTTCCAGTTCTACGGTTCTCCTTCCAGCATGCACACACTTAAGCTCTGGTTTTAAAAAAATGCACTTGTAGGAACAACTAAACAAGTTCAAGCACATCTAGTGCCAGTTAAACCCAGGTGACTCACTGATAGATGACCTGGGGGAGCTTGATTTCCAGGACCCAAAATACAGCCCCTGCCATCACAATACCTCTGGCTGTTTAGCTCTGTCATATCAAACAGATATTTTGGACAGTTTTCTCCTTATACGGTAATATGTAGTAAACTTTAATCTGTGTCATCCTGTGGGTATAGCACATATTATACATGATTTCTCTGTTTGTATCCTGTAGATTAAATATGCATAGTTAGCTATATACTTTACTAATGTATTGATGAGGTAAGCTCAGAAGGTATATGTGTCTGTTTTCAGGGGTGATCTAAGATCACTCTCGCAACTTCACAATTTGCAAAAAGAAACTGCAATAACACTTTAGATGTTAGCTGTCCATTTTGTTATAGTTAATTGACTTTTTATGCTTGTTTTTGCCTTCTGTTTTGTTTGTATATTATATTTGTTTGCAATTTTATAAATACTAAATGGATGCACGTGTGTTTTTTGTCTGTGGACTGGACTCATATGACTTACCAAAATAACAGCCTTATAAAATAAATACCACTGTATAACTTAGGCTTAAGATAGTGCATGATTCCTCAGTTCATTCTCCTGCTGATAACGACAAAAGCCTTAACCATCTCCAAAGAAATGATTACATGTTTCAGATAATAATTTATATTCATTGGTATCTTGATAATGAAATTAGATAGAAGAAATTTCTGATTTACTGTATCATATTAATAATTATGGGTGATTAAATAGTCCTGTTCTTGAATACATACTAAGTGTGCCTGTGTTTTTAGAGGTCAGAATATATAAGAAACAGGACTGATGCTGTATTGAGAGCCTTGATTCTGCAAATAGGTATCCCCACTATCATCTCAGCGTTTAAACACATTTACTGTTGTGAGAACTGCAAACATTCTTAAATAAAATAGATGAGCAGAAACTTCAGTTCTGCTGATTTATAGAGTAGCAGTATAGTCCCACTTTCAGCTTTAGGATATACATAATAGTAACAGTATGCTTGATCAAGTGGAATCTTGTTCATGGTTGAAGGCACCTAGTGAGGATATATTCCATGTCCTGAAGAATAGCAATGTATTTAGAAAGTTGTGTGAAAATACTTTTAAGAAATATGTAATAAGTACACAAACTTATATAAGAAAGGCACCATAAGTCATTATTTAAGAAGTCTTAAGGCTATCCCTCTATTTTATATAGTGTCTAATTTTCAGAAGTTGCCATTATTACTAGATGACCCAGGCAGGAATAAACAGTAAAACTGGAATTTCATTGTCATAACTACATGTTTTGTTATTTCCTAATGCACCTGTTGATATGACATATGCTAAACAGTTTGCCACTTTTGAAGTTTCAGACTGAGAGTTTTATGTAATATTATCCTTCTAATTTCTGAGGTTAACTAAAAGGGTCAAGCAGAACTGATTATGCTGGTTTGTAAAGTGACAACTTTCCCAGCAGTTTGTTATCGCAGAGTGGTCAGGTATACCATCATGTTGCCAGTAATAGTTACAATGAGTACTTG